>NC_056727.1:200839979-201139979 GCF_019279795.1 Protopterus annectens
ACATAGTTATAGAATACCTTGTGGATGTCTTTGGAATCTTTGGCAATTTTGTTTTTGTGACTAGCTTTGGAAGATTTTATGAGGGATCTCAGCTTTCTGCTTAGGCTGGTGAGGGAGTTTTTTTAATCCTGGGTTCTTCCTCTTTTCTGCAACAGTTTCTTCCTTCTGTTGTACAGCTTATTTATGGCAGGGGACCACCAGATTGGCTTCCTTTTTTTAGAGGACAGCGTCTTGGTTCTATTTGGGATGGCTCGGTCCATACATGAGTGAATGTGCTCATACAGCACCTTAGTGTAGGATTCAGAAGTTGAACTTCCAGTTCCCATCTGCATGGGTGTCATGAAGTTTGTCACTTCTGACTTGAGAAGCTTGAAGGTGGCTTTGGAGAACTTTTTTTTACGGAGGTTTCCTTAAAGGGGGTGGGGGTGGGATGCGGATGTCAAGGGTGATTAGTTTATGGTCTGATCTGACCAACTAGGGGGTGACCACTAGTGTGAAGCATCGATCTCCCATGTTGGTAATGACCAGGTCTAGAATATTGGTACCCCTGGTGAGACTATGAGTTAGTTGCTCTAAGGCATTGGAATTTATGAATTCCAAGAACCATTGAGCAAAGGTGTTGGTACAGGAGTAGTTTTCCCAGTTAATGGCAGGGTAGTTGAAATCACCCAATATTAGGGTGATGTTCTTCGTGTTTCACTGTTGCAGTCATTACATTTGGGTTATCTGCTTGCAGTAGCCCTCAGTCGGCCTGATTAAGAAAGTCTTAGGTCCTACGTCAGTTGCTGTCTCTTCTTCCTTGATGTCAGGTCGTCAGGGGTATAAAACATGCAGCTAACATCATTACATCAGTCTTTCTTGCCGTGCGGTGCCTGAAGCAGAAGCAGTTTGTAAGTACCGGTTGGCCGACTCCTGAGATTTTCATTTTCGAGTTTCATAATCAAAGTCTTCAACTAAAAGCTAAGTACTCCTTTGGGAAACTTTTTCTTGCTCTAAACCGATGTCAGTAAAAGTAAATAATTGCATTTCTTGTGGAAAGCAAATACTTCATAAAGATTTTCATTTGTACTGTATTCATTGCCTAGGCCCTGACCACGATGTACCTCGCTGTCGGATTTATGCCTTATTTAAACCATGAACTATCCATTGTCAGTATATTTGTGCTTCTAAATATTTTGGTGCTCAGTTCAATTATCCTGATATGTCTTCGGTAAGCCATCTGACTACCGACATTTCGAAAAAAACAAAGATAAAGACAGAGACAGGCCACCCAGTTTGCCGGTACTCAGTTAGGCACTTTCGCAGCCCCTGCTACTTCAGATTCGCAGGCTTCTTCTGAGACCCATTTGGAGTATGCCGCAAGATGCTTCAACTGTGGAACCTGCGGATGTCTCTACCTTGGATGGGTCCAGAGCCGCTGTGTAGGCACCGGCTTCTGAGGGTGTATTCAGGCCTACTGACTTGCATATTAAACCAACGCCATCTTCTTCTTCAAGGCCTAAAACTTGAACCGTGCCTAGAAAACTGACGCCCAGACTGCATGGTCAGGCGCCTATGCCTAAAAAACAAATGATAAGAATGACTGAAGACCTTATTACTTTAATCAGTGGAAGCCAACCTTCCCCATCTAAGAGATCTAGGACTGAGTTTGCTTATGATACTTCTGACCAGGATTCTGAAATTTATGTTTACTGTGATGACTAGGATTTGCCCTTATCTACCTATGAGGATTCTGATGCTGAGGACTCTATTCCCTCTGCCCCCCCCCCAGAGGATTTCTCTTTTGGTGAAACCTTGCATACTCTCAGAGGGCATTTTCATTGGGAATGTCAGGATTTCTCTGATTCTAAAAAGAGGCTTAGGGATTTCTTACTCCTGCCCCAGCACAGGCCTTTAGCTATACCTCCTGTACTGGGCATTGTTGATGATGCCTTTTCGGAATCTAGGATGGCCCCTGACTCTTTACCTCCTGCTTCCAGAAAACCTAATAGATATTACAGGGTTCCTGACTCTCACAAGTTCCTTTTCTAATATCCTACTGCGGATCCTGAAACCGTTTCACAAGGACACAAAGGCATTAAAGCTACTACTGCCAAAAATCTTACCCCCTCTGATAGGGACTCCAGGGCGCTGGATAGATGGGGTAAGAAGGTATACACTTCTGCAACTTTGGCCATTAGGGCCTTGAATTTGCCAGTTTCATATGTTAAAGTATCAGCAGCATATTATTGGATTGCTTAAACAGAAAATGATGTTGATTCCTGATTGTGCAGAAAATAAGGATTTACAGAATTTTTTGCATTCTGCTGAACAAGTTGGTAAACATACATTGCAGTGTGGTTTTGATTCACTAGAGGCATCTTGCAGGGCTGCAGTAACTGGGTCCGTACTTAGAAGGCATGCTTGGCTTAAGGAGCAATCCTTGCCAGATCATGTTAAAGCGAAATTACTGGATGCTCTCTTAAATCAGGACCACCTGTTTGGCAACAGGGCAGAAGAAGTTCTTAATAAAGATGGAGGAAAAAGCTAAATCTATGCAAACTGTTAAAGATTTTTTACAAGTACAACCTCCAAGATTTAGTAGGCATTGGCCTTCTAAGAACAGGTCCTTTCTTGCCTCTTCCAGACCGTCTCAGTCCAAACCCAGATCCAACAGAGCACCCAGACTTCAGTCCCAGGGGACGCACAGGACTAAGCAGTGGGGGGCCTCCACTTCCAAATCTGGGAGTAATAAAACTCCCCCTGTGGTAAACTGTCTCAATGACTTCTTTTTAAAACTTCCAAGCACTTCTCAACTGACTGCCCCTTTGGGGGAAAGATTACACTTCATGCAAAGAACTGGGGACTAGTTACCCAGGACAAATGGGTTTTAAATATAGTGTCCCAAGGATACAGATTTCACTTCTACACGTTACCAACTCCAAGCAGTTGTCCAGATCTACCTCCAAATCAGTGGGCAGAGGCCCAAAAGCAAGTACTCTCTCTTTTAAGCATAGGGGCTGTTCAGTTTGTACCAGAAGAGGAAAAGGGACAAGGTTTATACTCGAGATTTTTCCTGGTACCCAGAAAAGACAATTCATGGCGTCCTATCCTGGACCTGCCTACTCTAAACACCTTTTTGGTGATTCCAAAATTCAAGATGCTGACTCTTCACCAGTTACTTCATATGCTAAGCAAAGATGCCTGGTTGGCAACACTACATTTTAAGGAAGCATACTTGCACATCCCAATCAGGGAATCTTGCAGAAGATACCTACACTTCAAAGCAGGCTACACGCACTGTCAGTTCTCTGCACTGTCCTTTGGCGTATCTACTGCACCCAGGGTATTCACAAAGTGCTTAGCTCCAGTCATTGCATTTTGCAGGCAAAGAAATATTCAAATATTCCCATACCTGGATGATTGTCTAATTCAGGCAGAAAACCAGGACATACTTTTGAGTCATCTCTTTTTTGTACAAAGGGTGCTAACTTGTCTGGGGTACACCATAAATGAAAATAAATCACACCTAGTACCCTGTCAACAAATTATATTCCTGGGAGCAAGCTTGAATACAACTTCTCAGATGGCTTTCCTCACGCCAGATAAACAAATTCACTTGACAACCTACTTCAAACAAGTGGACACAAAAACCCTGCTATCTGCAAGGCAAATACTACAAGCCTTGGGGTTCATGGCCTCCTGCATTCTTCTAATTCCATATGCAAGACTGCATATGAGGAAACTACAATGGTGTCTAAAAAGCCTATGTTGTCAACATTCTCAGGATCTAGAAGCAATGATTCCCATCATTCCTTGTCTACACCTAGAGTTCCTTTGGTGGGCAGATGCCTGCCACCAAAACAAGGGACTACCATTCACACTAACCCCTGCCGCCCATACCCTAACAACAGATGCATCAGACTATGCATGGGGTGCGCACCTGGCAGGGAAGTACATTCAGGGCAAATGGAACCCGATTCAAATGCACCTTCACATCAATCATAAAGAAATGTTAGCTGTGCAGAATGCTCTGATGGCCTTCAAGGATCACATTCTTCCAGGACAATTAATGGTAAAGACGGACAGCACCACTGTTATGTGGTACATAAACAAGCAGGGGGGGGGTACACATTCTTACCCCCTTTGCAGACTAGCCATGGCATTGTGGAACATGGCCTTGAGCTACCAAGTGTATCTACAAGCTCAATTTCGGCCAGGAAAACTAAATACACTGGCAGATGGACTAAGCAGAAACTTCATGGACCCACACGAGTGGAAACTGGAACCAAGGATTTTCAACATGTTGACAAGCAAATGGGGGAGCCCAGATATAGACCTGTTTGCCTCCCCCCAGAACTATCAATTGGAAAAACTTTGCACAAGGACTCCCCACAGACAAGCTTGGAAAGTGGATGCGCTGTCCTTCAGCTGGGAAAACCTATCAGTTTATGCCTTTCCTCCTCTGCTCTCCAAAGCACTACTAAAGATCAAACAAGACAAACCAGTTATCCCACTCCACAAAGGGGGAGCCACCACTGATCCCAGGAACTATCGACCTATTAGCCTGCGAGCCTGGTCTGCAAGGCCATGGAACGTATCATCATGGAACTCATAAACAAAGGCATTGCTAACCTCCAAACTCTGGATCCCCCTCAGTTCCGGTTTGTGAAAGGCAGATCATGCCTCCTGGACCTGATCAACTTCTTTGAGGCAGTCACCAAAGCCGTGGATGAGGGTAAGGTAGTTCACACAGCCTATCTTGACCTCACCAAGGCTTTCGACACCATCCCCCATTCTGGAATTATAGCTAAACTCACTAAACTAGGTATAAATCCCTAAGTGACAAGATGGGTTGCCAACTGGCTCACTTACAGAACCCACACTGTAAAAGTTGCAGACTCCAAATCTGACCTTAATGTAGTGACAAGTGGAGTACCACAGGGTTCCATCCTGGGACCTCTCCTGTTTGGTTTCTACTTCTCTGAAATACAGGCTAGCACAGAAGGCCTCTGGCTAACGAAGTTCGCAGATGACTGCAAACTAGGAGCCATAGTCAAGTCCCCAAATGATGTGGACATTCTACAGAAGGGCCTCACTGAGACAGATGCTTGGTGTCAGAGCCATGGCCTCAAGCTCAATGCCAAAAAGTACAGTGTCATCCCCTTTGTAAAAACTCTGTACCCATGAAATACCACATAGGCAGCAATCTACTTAACACCGAATGCTTGATAAGAGACCTTGGGACCCAGGTGGAGAGTAGGTCTCTCCTTTGATAGTCACATCGCCACAGTAGTCAGGAAGTCCTTTTACATGGCACACCTCATCATAAAAGGGTTCTCATCTAGGAAAAAAGAGGTTATTGTTCCCCTCTACTCAACACCCATTAGACCCATTATAGAGTACAACGCCCCTTTTGGAATGTACCTCACAAGACATCTGCAGCAGCAGGAAAGGCCACAGAAGTACCTCACAAAGAGGATTACTGGCCTCAAACAAATGCCCTACACTAACCGCCTCAAAAAACTCCAGCTTTACTCCGTAGCATATCGCCTACTCCGAGGTGATCTCTGCCTAACATATAAAGCTATGTCAAACCCAGAGCTGTTGGATATGCTACACCTAAAGAAATCCCAATCCCTCTGAGCTACACGCTCTAGGGACCTAAACCTTGTCACCACAATAAACAAGACATGCTGGAGGGATAGATTCCTGTCCTAGAGACTTCCTATACTCTGGAACAAGCTACCCATCTATGTCAAGCAAAGTTCTTCATTAGCACTGTTTAAGAAAAGTCTTGATGAGTGGATGGGAAATAGAAAATACACCCTGGGGATCACTTCTGTGTCTCTGCTGGACAGTGGCACATAAAAATAACTTTCTTGGGTGGTGTAAGCTTTGGAACCTTGCTGGCTAGGCTTATGTAGGCCCTTGGGCCGATAGCCTAGTACCTACCTATGAATCAAGGATGATTTTGATTGCACCAGCCTGGACACGCCAACACTGGTACCCCCTCCTGCGCAGTGTGTCACTGTTGGCCCCATGGCACCTGCCTCAGACTCCTACCCTGCTGTCTCAGCAGGAGAACCAGATTCTGCACCCTCAGCTTCAAACACGGAACCTAGCAGCCTGGCTAATTACCTTCTCCTTTACAATCCCTCAGTAAACCAGTGATGGCTGTCATTTTAGAGGCAAGGAGGCCTAGTACTAGAAAATCTTATGCTGAAAAGCGGAAAAGATTCTGTGCCTGGAACCAATCTCAAGGGATGAGCACAGCAGTTCCCAATTTACCTCAGATTTTACAATACTTAACTGAGATGCTTCACAAGGGGCTGTCTTCTTCCTCAATAAAAATTCACGCCTCAGCCATTTCAGCTCATTATAACACAGAACCTCCACACTTCTCTCATCCACTGCTCAAGCAGTTCCTCAGAGGGGCCAAAAATTTAAGACCACCCTGGAAAGCTCCAACTCCAGCCTGGAACCTTAACTTTGTATTGGAGAAACTCACTCTTCCTCCTTTCGAGCCAGCTGCTACTGCAGATTTAAAATTCTTTCTTGGAAAACAGCTTCCCTTTTAGCAATCACTTGAGCAAGAAGAGTATCTGAATTACAGGCCCTTTTGACAGTGGAGCCTTTCATCTTCTTTCATGCGGACAGGGTGTCCCTCAGGACCAATCCCTCTTTCATGCCAAAGGTGGTATCCAGTGTGGCCTTTAATCAGTCCATTCATTTGCCAACCTTCTTTCCTAATCCACAGAACAAAGGGGAACGGATACTGCACTCCTTAGATGTTCATAGGTTCATAGGTTCATACTAGGCTATCTGCCGTAGGGCATTTATAAGCCTAGCCAGAGTGTGTTTGGCTTTCACCACCCATTTGAAATGAATTTTGCTATACCCTTTTTCAAGGTTAGTATACTGTGCCTCTGTCTAACAGTGACACAGAAGTGATACCCGGGGTAAACCTACAATCTCCCATCCACTCATCAAGATTCCTCTTGAAGAGAGTCAATGAGGGACTCTGCCTAACCTGGACAGGGATTTTATTCCAGAGTGAAGGGAGCCTCTGGGTTATGAATCTGTCCCTCCAGCATGTCCTATTTATTTCAGTGCTGAGGTTCAAGTCTCTCGAGCACGTAGCTCAATGGGATTTGGATTTTCTGAGGTGCAGCATGCCTATTAATTCTGGGTTGGACATTGCTTTATACGTCAGGCACAGATTGCCTCTGAGCAGGCGGTATGCCACTGAGTAGAGCTGGAGTTTCTTTAACCGGAGAGCATATGGCATCTGTTTGAGCCCTTTGATCCTCTTGGTGAGGTACTTTTGGGGTCTTTCCAGTTGCTGCAGGTGTCTGGTAAGGTACATCCCAAAAGGGGCATTGTACTCAATTGTGGGCCTGATGAGGGATGAGTAAAGAGGCACGATGACCTCCCCTGATCTAGATGTGAATCCCTTCATGATTAGGTGGGCTATATAAAATGTTTTTCTAACCACTTTGGCCACGTGATTTTCAAATGAGAGATTGCTATCAACTTGGGTCCCCAGGTCCCTAATTACTTCTTCCGTACTTAATGGATTACCACCTATGTGGTAATATGTAGGCACTTTGTTTTTGCCAAAGGGGATGACTATACACTTTTTGGCGTTTAGCTTGAGGCCGCGGCTCTGGCACCAGTTGTCTGTTTCTATGAGGCCGTTTTGTAGGATGCTTGTGTCAGCTGGAGAGTCGATTATGGCACCTAGTTTGCAGTCATGTGCGAACTTGGTCAGCCACAGTCCTTCTGTGTTGGCCTGTACCTCCGAGAAATATATACCGAACAAGAGAGGTCCCAGGACTGAGCCTTGTGGGATGCCACTTGTAACTGGTTTGGAGTCTGACATGGCTCCAGCAATTCTAACCATGTGGGTTTTGTCCTTGAGCCAGTTTGCAACCCATCTAGTGACATAGGAGTTTATATTTAAGCTGGTGAGCTTATCTATAATGCCCGAGTGGGGTATTGTATCGAAGGCTTTTGCAAGGTCCAGGTAGGCTGTGTGGACCACCTTCCCCTCGTTAATGGCCTTGGTGACTGTTTCAAAGAAATCAACCAGGTTTAAGAGGCAGGATCTGCCCTTAAAGCCAAACTGGGTAGGATCCAGTGTCTGTAGGTCCCCAATATCTTTATTTATGAGGTCCATAATGATCCTTTCCATAGCTTTGCAGACCAATCTAGTCAGGCTTATGGGGCGATAGTTTCCAGGATCCATTGAGGCACCACCTTTGTGGAGAGGGACCACTGTTGCTGTACATCACTCGTTGGGTACATATCCTGTGGTAAAACTGAGATTGAACAGTAGTTTTATGTTTGGGTTTAGCTCTTGGACTTCATGTAGGATGCAGCCCGGGACACCGTCTGGTCCCATTGATGCTGTGTTTTTTGCTTTGGAGAGGGCGGCTCTTACCTGAGCATCCGAGATGTCCGGGGGGCAGCACTCTGCTGGGATAGATATTTGCCCTTTTGGTGGGGAGGGGGGGGAGAAGTTTGCGCTGAACCTGTCAGCTAGGATGTTGGCAATGTCTGTGGGTTCGGTGTATTTTTTGTCATTTTGGACTAATTCTGAGCATATCTGGGAATTCCCACCCAGGTTCCTAACATAACTAAAGAAAGACTTGTGATTATCCTTAGTCTCCTGTGCAATTTTTCTCTCGATGCTGGCCTTAGACGATTTTATGAGTGCCCTTAGTTTTTTGCTAATACTGATCGGAGATGCCTTCCCTTTTTGGGATTTTGCTCTATCATGTAGTAGCTTCCTCCTTCTATTGTATAGTTTGTTTATGGCTGGGGTCCACCAGACAGGACGCCTGCCTTTGGAGAATTGGGTCTTTTTATTTGGGATTGCATGATCCATGCATTCCTGAAGGTGTTCGTAGAATGCATTTATAAAGGATTCCGCAGTCTGGGCCATATTTTCCACAGGCCCGGGGGCTTTGAAGGTTTCCACCTCGGTTTTGAGGAGTGTGAAATTTGCTTTAGAGAAGTTTTTCACTGTGGTTTTCTGGGCAGGGGGTGGGGTCGGGATGTGAATATCCAGTGAGATTAGTTTATGGTCTGATCATACCAGTGAGGGATACACTTCTGGTCTGGAGCATAGAGCCCTCATGTTGGTGATGATCAGGTCCAGTATGTTTTCCCCTCTTGTGGGAGTGGTAACAAGTTGTTCCATTGCATTTGAGTTTATAAATTCTAGGAACCTTTGGGCTAGGGTGTTGGAGCTAGAGTAATGCTCCCAGTCTATGTTTGGGTAGTTGAAGTCGCCCAATATAATGGTGTTTGGAGAGACCTTCATATTTTCCAGTGTTCTCAAGAAGGCCGAGTGGGGCTCCTGGGTTTGGGAGGGTGGTCTGTAGCAGGCTATAAACTGGAAGGCAGTTTTACCCACTGTTAGTTGCACATTGATAGTCTCTCTTGCTTTGTGCTGTGTCACCAACCTGGAGGTGTGGGTATCTTTGACGAATATTGATACTCCCCCTCATTTTGTGGTTCGTCCAAGTTTTGGTGCCGAAAAGCATGGTATGAGGTATAACCTGGTAGTGCTGGGGTGCTCTCAGGAGCCTTGAACCAGGTTTCTGTTACTGCACAGATGTCAATGTTCTCCATGCTAAGGAGAGTTTCGAGTGCATGCATCTTGAAGTTTAGACTTCTGGCGTTGAGTAGCATTACTCTTAGTTTCTTATCCCTTGTGATACCTATGGAGGTGGGTTTGTCTTTTGAGCTTTGCCTAAAAAAGGCACTATGGGGGTGGCAAGAGACTTTGCCAATATCCGGAAGCCCGAGGTGACAGGTGCAAGCCGTCCCTAGCGAAGCATCGTGGCTTGTCGAGCATGTCATCCCAGGCTGACAGGCATTGGATCCCCTTTGAATGACACCAATACTTAAGCCAATTGTTGAAATTGATCATCTTGTCTTCATATTGTGTCATCATTCTTGGTGAGGGTAAGATGCTACTCAAGGTCAGGGTCATACCGGCCTGGGCTACATGCGCAGAGAGCTCCTCTATGTCTCTTTTCATGTAGTCCAGGGAGGTACATCTCAGGTCTTTCACACCAGCGTGGACAATGACTGAGTCATATTTGTACTTGCCTTGGAGTGACCTGAGTGCTTGTGTTATGTGGCGGATCCTACCACCCGACAGGCAGCTCACCATGACCTTCTCCTTGTTCAGCCTGGTGAACGGGACGTCAGTGTGCCTGACGATAGAGTCACCTATTACAAGTGTATCAGGTGTGTTGTTTAGCCTTAAGAGCTGTGACTGTTCGGCACACTGGCTTTGTGAGCTATGAGTTGCACGTGTTTTGCTTAGGGGTAGCGGTTGCTTGGGTGTCTGCTTTGGAGGTCTATGCTGCTTAGGCAGATTTTTATTTAGAGCCTCTGAGTAAGTTTTTGTGTGTTTATGTGTTTGGTTTGCTGTCGTGGTAGGTCTGTGTGAGGCTGGAATTGTAGTGAGTGTGGTTTCCTTCTCCTCCTGACTGGTTACGCCAGTACTGAGTTGAGAGAGCTTAGCCTCTAGTTTGGCTATATGGTTGCATCTCTCACATGTGTTGGAATTTGTTGGGAGAAGGAGAGGGTTGTCTGTGTACATGAGGCAGTTGTAACATTGCCTTAAGATTCCCAGATTCACCAGCTGGACCGGATAGGAGATTGACAACTGACCTTTGGACATACTAGAATAGTATTGGGAATTCCTTTATAATTGAAAAAAAGGGCCAATGGGTAACAAGGTACTCAAGGGGAGTCTGTGAGGGTGTAGTGCTTTTAATTTTTTAGTGCTGACTTATATAATTGCTTTAGTGAGCAAGTGCCAGACTTTAGAGTAGGAATAGGGTGTTTATTATGAGAACTAGATCAGTTCTAAGGAAAAAAGTGAAGAGCAGACTTTGTGGAGCCGAGAATGGTTTAAACCCAATTAAGTATAGCTGCCCGATGCTGCGCTATGCGCAAAAATCGCGCAAAGCCGCGCCAAAGCGGGTTTTATACAGGGGGATCTGAAAGAGCTAGAAAATTGGCCCAAAACGGCCAATAGACTGCCAGATTCTTGTGCTGGGAACACTCCTCCAGGGATAGATAGACTGCTCTAAGCTCCTCACTGCCACTGGTGAGCAAAGAAGCCTCCCTTTATCCAAGAAAGAAAATGGGCAACACAGGAACTTTCCAAAAGTCCAGAATACAGCAAAACCTGTATTTGGACTACTCTAGGTCAGGAAAGATGGGAAACAAGGATCATTTTTTTGTTTTTTTTTCTTTTTTGCAACAAACAGCAGGAAAATGCAATAAATATGTAACACAGGCTAGCGCACTTGAGTGTGTAGCCTCAACAGGTAAATGCAACAAACAGGACAAACTTTAAAAGTGCAGGTGCACAGACAACTTAGATTCTACTTGGACAGGTCGAAACCTCAAAGGAAATCTGAACAACTGCTGGTGGCATTTGCTGCAGGGACAGAGGGGAAGGCTATTTCAAAGCAAACCATCTCCAAATGAATAGGCCATTGCATTTGTTTCCTCTATAAACACAGTGGAAAACCTATCCCACAGGGGATCAGACCCCACTCAACCAGGGCTGCATCTACCTCTACAGCCTTTCTCAGAGGTGTACCTACCAGGGACATCCTAGAAGCTGCTACCTGAAGTTCTGTACATACTTTCACTAAGCATTGCCATTTGCCAATTTTCTCTAAATCCAGAGCTGGCTTTGCCACTGCAGATTTGCAAAGCCTTATAGCTGGTCCTAATGCTATCTAAATTCCTCCTCCCATCCTTAGCTTTTGAAATCTACCCAAATGTAATGAATGCAACAGTGAAACATGAAAAACATAATACAATTGTGTACGCTTACCATAAATGTCGATGTTTGAGTGTATTCACTGTTGCAGTCCTGGTTACCCTCCCTCCAGCTCCCTGACTTCTTTTGGCTATACCTCTTCTCTCCTTTTCAATGCTTAAAAGCTTTTTGGTGTATTTGCTTTTTTGTTTGAAGTGTAACCTTGTATATTTATAGATTTAATTGCTTCCCATTATGGGGGCACCTGACATCTATGGCAAGAAAAACTGATGTAATAGCGTTATATCCCTGACTAACTGATGTCATGGAAGATGAGACAGCAACTGACGCAGGACCCAAGACTTTGATAATCAGACCGACTGAGGGCTACCTGAAAGCAGATAACCCAAATGTGATGACTGCAACAATGAATACGCTCGAACATCTACATTTATGGTAAGTGTACACAACTGTACTTTCCCAATCCCCTAACCTGATTCCGATCACATCTCCAACAGGTTTTCTTCATTTTCAGGAACATTTTGTGCAATCTGTTAGGGGTATCAGAATATTTTTGCAACACTTCCAAGCAAAAATTCTAAATCTCCTTAGTGTAGATGTTGGTTTTAGTGCCCTACATGTCTGTTTTCATTCTTGCATGTCAGTCTCTCAAGCCAGCAGCATCTTCAAGCAAGACAGACAGTTTCCCTTACTTTCCCACATATCTTTTAAGGCACGATAGATTCACCCTATTAATAGAGAATTATTCTGTTCTTGGGACCTTGTGCCCTGAATGATGGAAACTAACTCCGGTTTATTCATGTTCTCATAACATAATAGCCTAGTATACTGGGATAAAACGCTCAGAAGATCCTTATATTTTAATCCTTCTTTCTCTGGAAACTGACTGGCGGATATCAAATCTTCCCATGTCAGCCCCCCTTCCTTGATTTCCTGGTTTCCTTGACTCCCACTACCATTTGGTAGTCACTATATTAATTTCTATATGTGGTCAACCCAAACCAACTGGCCATGTCTCAGATTGCCAACCCGTGTATTCTTTTCATTTAAAGATTCTTACTAGTGGTTCATAAAGTTGTCTTTTGTTGCATTTCATTTTCTTTTGTTGTTGCTTGCTTCCAAATATTAATTCTGTTTGCGACATGAATTGCTGAAGTCCCCCTGAACATCAGATCTTTCCATTTAGCAGAGTATGTCTGATTTAATAAATTATATATTGGTATTAGCTGTGATGCATGTAGGTATTCTTGTAGGTCAGGTACTATAAAGCCACCTTTCTCCTTGAGTAGTATCATTTTCCACCAGCATAACCTGGGAGAGTTGTCACCCCATATATGTCATTATCTTTCTCCTCATGTTTTCCCAGAAATGTATTCCTGGGCTGCATGTAATATTAAGGGCACTATGAACATCTTTACAGCATGGATTATTTGGGTTAAATGTGCTGGGACAACTCATCATTTCTTATGATAACCATAGGATGTCCTTCAAGGATGCATCTGCAGTCATAACATATGGGTTGTCCTGCCTCAGGCAGCCCTTCGGTCGGCCGGATTCCAAAGTCTGGGTCTGGCCTCGGCTGATGTCGCACTTCACCCGACGTCACAGCTTCTGGGGTATAAAGGCATCAGCCGACGCCATTTTCCTCAGTCTTTCTTGCCGCGCGGTGCCCGAAGCAGAAGCTGTTCGCAAGTGCCGGTCGGTCAGATCCAGAGATTTCAGCTACCGAAGACTTCTAAAAAAGCTAAGTACCCCGTTGGGGACTCTCTTGCCTCAGCCGATGTCAGACAAAGTAAATAATTGTTTAACTTGTGGGAAACAAATACCTCATAAGGATTTCCACTCTTACTGCCTTCCTTGCTTAGGCCCAGGTCACGACGTATCAGCTTGTTTAGCCTGTGCTTCCTTCAACCGACGGACACTTAGACGTCGGTCGGAGTTTGCAGAAGAGTTTTTTGGTCCCGCTTTTGCATATAAAATGCCGTCGGAGACTCCAACTACACATTTAGCCAAAAAACGCTAGGAAAAGGACCGACACTCGCGGCCTGCGGTTTTGGCTGAAACCATGGTTAGGCCTACCGCGAGTGTCTCGGTTTCGGCTGAAACCGAGTCCTCGGTTCTTCCTTCTGCCGAAAGCATGCCTCCGACAACCGAGGCCACAGAGGCCCTGGCTGAGTCGGCTACAGAAATTCCTACCGAAGAAGCAGGCGCACAAGAATTGTCCGACACCATTCCGTTGGACATCTCTACTCCTGCACGTGGGGCAGCTAGACCCCCTGCTTCCATGTCTATTAAGGCCTTCTCCAGGGCTAAAGCAGCTAAAATTCCCAAGGCCTTACCAACAAAAGCTTCCTCTCAGAGACCTTCCTCAAGTTCTCAGATTCTCAGCCTTGCTGAGGACCTTATATCTCTGATTAGGGGATCCCAACCTCACCCAGACAGGGCCTCACAACCTCCTCCTGACAAAAGGCCTAGGACTGAACCCCCTGAACCTCTCTCCTCTGATTATTCCTCGGATGGATCAGATGTCTCAGACCATCAGGAAGGACCATACTCACCTTATGAGGACTCGGATGCAGAAGACTCAGTTCCTTCTGCCTCCCCCCCAGAAGAATTTTCCTTTGGGTAAACTTTACACTCAATGAGGGAACACTTTCAATGGCAGGGTCAGGATTTTTCTGATTCTAGGAAAAGGCTAAGGACCTTTTTACACTTGCCACAGCATAGGCCTTTAGCCATACCACCTGTACTTTCAGTTGTTGATGATGCATACAGTGATGCAAGTTCTGCCCCTGATTCTCTTCCCCCGGCCCCTGCCAAACCTGACAGATATTACAGGGTCCCGGTTTCTCACTTCCACTTGTATAAGGCCCATGCTGCAGACCCAGAAACTATTTCTCAGGGCCCAAAGGGTGTTGCAGCTGCCACTGCCAAAAACCCCCTACCCTCTGAAAGAGAGTCAAGAGCATTAGAGAGATGGGGTAAAAAGGTTTATACATCTGCTACTCTTTCTGCCAGGGCTTTAAACTGTCAATTCCACATGATACAGTACCAGGAATTTTTGTTAGATCAGCTGAATAAAAAGCTTTCCTCTCCTGAACCTTTAGACCGTAAGGCCCTTCAGGATTTGGTACACAACTCTCAGCAGGTCAGTAATCATTTTTTAAAATGTGGCTATGATGCACTGGAGGCTTCGTTTAGATCAGCTATGATTGGAGCAGTGATTCGAAGGCATGCCTGGCTAAAAGAGAAATCCTTGCCAGACCATGTCAAGTCTAAACTCCTAGATGCCCCTATGGAGAAACAAAGTTTATTTGGCTCCCCTGCACAGGAGATTCTAAAGAAAGTGGAAGAAAAAGCTAAATCTGTGCAAACAGTCAAGGATTTTCTGCAGGTCCAACCTCCGAGGTTCAGCAGAAATTGGCCTTCAAAAAATTGGTCCTTTCCAGACAGCTCCAGAGCACAGAGAGGCAGAAATAGACGCCCAAGAGGCAGAGGTCAATCTAGGGGTGCCTACAGGGGTAGTCAGTGGCAACCTGCCAACCAGAGGAGTACCGCCACAGCTGCGACTACAACCACTTCCACAGGACAGACACAATGACTTGGCTCTGATTCCGCCTACCAGGGAGCAACTGGATGCACCCTTGGGCGGAAAGTTAGCTTTATTTTCAAACAACTGGCATTGTATTACAGGAGACAAATGGACATTGCAAACAATAGACAAAGGCTACAGGTTTCACTTCCACACTTTACCAAAAAAGAGAGGAATGCCAAACCTTCCACCAAGCCAGAAGCCAGAGGCTCTAAAACAAATCATCAACTTACTAAGGATGAGAGCAATAGAAAGGGTACCATCTATGGAACAAGGACAAGGATTTTACTCCAGACTATTCCTTGTACCAAGAAAAGAAAATCAATGGAGGCCTATTCTCGACTTGTCCGCACTAAACACATATCTCATTGTACCAAAATTCAAGATGCTGACCCTACAGCAACTTCTTCCCATGTTGGGCAAGGAGTCTTGGCTGGTGACTCTAGATCTCAAGGAGGCATACCTGCACGTCCCTATACGACCAGATTGCAGAAGACACCTCAGATTTCTTGCAGGATCAGAGCATTATCAATTCTCAGCATTGCCCTTTGGCTTATCTACTGCGCCCAGAGTATTCACGAAATGCCTGGCATCAGTAATTGCACATTGCAGGCTTCAGGAATTCAGATCTACCCATACCTGGACGACTGCCTAATACAAACGGACAACAAGACAAAAATAATAAAGGATTTGGCCTATGTCATACAACTGTTACAAGCCTTGGGATACACAGTCAACATCCAGAAGTCAAGACTAGTGCCATCCCAAAGGATAACATTTTGGGTGCAGAACTGGACACAATAACTCAGATGGCTTTTCTCACAGAAGAAAAACAAAAGCAACTACCAGTCTACTTCATGGCTTTGACAAGACAAACTCAGCTTACTGCAAGGAAAGTCCTGCAGGCCCTGGGTTACATGGCATCTTGCATAATCTTGATCCTGCATGCCAGGCTGCATATGAGAAAATTACAATGGTACCTAAGGAATGTATGGTCTCAACACAGACACAGTCTAGAAACCATGATACCAATCATTCCATGTCTGAAAAAAGAATTCCTTTGGTGGGCTCAGGCCTGCCAGACCAACAGAGGGTTGCCTTTCCACAAACCACAACCAAGGCAGACCATAACCACGGACACCTCAGACCTAGGCTGTGGGGCACACATGGAAGACAAGTGTATCCAAGGCCTATGGTCTCAAGACCAGCTGAATCTACACATAAATCTAAAGGAGATGCTGGCAGTGAAGCATGCAATCGAGGCATTCAAACCATTCCTCCAGCAAGGACATCTTCTAAGGACAGACAATACCACAGTCATGTGGTATATCAACAAACAGGGAGGCACGCATTCCTACCCGCTATGCCGGATGGCAATGGACCTGTGGAACCTAGGCCTGAATCTCAACATTCAACTGCAGGCCAAATTCGTACCAGGAAAAGAGAATTCACTAGCAGACAGCTTAAGCAGAACTACCACAGATGCTCACGAATGGATGCTACATCCAGACATCTTCAAAAACATAACAAAGAAATGAGGAATGCCAGAGATAGACCTGTTCGCCTCCCCACTCAACCACCAACTGAAGAAATTCTGCTCAAGAGAATACCACCCACAAGCCTGGAGGGTGGACTCCCTTTCTTTCAGCTGGAAGGCCCTGACAGTTTATGCTTTTCCACCTCTCCCATTGATGTACAAAGTTCTACTGAAGATCAGGGAGGAACAGCCAAATGTGATTCTGATAGCTCCAGACTGGCCAAGGCAGCATTGGTATCCGCTACTGAGAAGCATGTCTCGGACAAACTCATGGCCTCTACCTCAATGGCCTTTACTTCTAATGCAGAACTACAAGACCCTGCATCCAAACTTGAAAACGTTGCAGCTAACAGCCTGGAAAATTGCATAAAATAGAACCAAAATGTTTTATCTCAGAGGGTCAAGGACATTATCCTGGAGGCTCGCAGACCCTCCACAAGAAAAACATACTCGGCTAAATGGAAGAGATTCCTCATTTGGAGTGCATCAAAGGGTACAAATGTCACACTGGCAAACCTAGCACACATCCTAGAATACTTAGCAGAACTGTTCCACAATGGCCTGTCCTATTCTTCCATTAAGATTCATGCTTCAGCAATTTCAGCAGAGTACAACATGGATCCTCCTATCTTCTCACACCTCCTCAGACAATTCTTAAGAGGGATCAAAATGTAAAACCTCCAAGGAAACCACCTCTGCCTGCATGGGATCTCAATTTTGTGCTGGAAAAATTAACACTTCCCCCTTTTGAACCAGCAGCATCAGCAGACTTACAGTTCTTATCTTGGAAAACTGCTTTCCTTCCAGCAATCACTTCAGCAAGAAGGGTATCCGAGTTACAGGCATTAATGGCAGTGCAGCCTTTCCTTATCTTTCACCAGGATAGAGTGTCTCTCAGAACCAATCCTACTTTCATGCCAAAGGTGGTATCCAGGGTATCCTTGAACCAAGCTATTCATTTGCTTACGTTCTTCCCTAACCCACAGAACAGGGGGGAAAAACTATTGCACACCTTGGATGTACACAGACAACTACGCTACTATCTGGACAGAACTAAAACCAGCAGAAAAACTGACCAGCTTCTAGTAGCATATGCAATAGGAGTGCAAGGAAAAGCAATTTCCAAACAGACAATTTCAAAATGGATAGGAAATTGCATTCGATTCTGCTACTCTTTTCA
Source organism: Protopterus annectens (assembly GCF_019279795.1). Lineage (NCBI taxonomy): Eukaryota > Metazoa > Chordata > Ceratodontiformes > Protopteridae > Protopterus > Protopterus annectens. The sequence continues at coordinate 200,858,092 of NC_056727.1, forward strand.
TGGAAAGACAACTCCTGAAAATATCAGGCCTCACTCCACAAGAGCCACAGCCACCACTACAGCTTTCCTACGAGGAGTGGCTACCAAAGACATTTTAGAAGCTGCTACTTGGAGCTCCGTGCATACATTTGCCAAGCATTACAATCTTCCTTTATACTCCAGATCCCGAGCAGGTTTTGCAACTGCAGTTTTACAGGGGATCTTAACTACACCATCATTATCTTAGTGCCTCCTCCCCCAGTTTGGCTATGGTATTCTACCCATATGTTATGACTGCAGATGCATCCTTGAAGGACATAGTACAGTTTTATACCTACCATAAATGTAGATGTCCGATAGGTATGCATCTGCAGTCAGGATTACCCACCCTCCTTCCCCTCTGTGGTATTCCTAGGGTGCTTACCCCTCTTTTTAGCTAGCTGGGGGAATCTGTTATGGTGTATTTGTTTGTATGTATATCTGTATATATATATATATATATATATATATACATTTTTTGCTTTCTACTGTTTGGAATTTTCAACATTTATCCAAATTTAGCCTTCCTACAGGGCACCTGGCATCTGGCGCAAGAAACACTGAGGAAAATGGTGCCGGCTGATGCCTTTATACCCCAGAAGCTGTGACGTTGGGTGAAGTGCGACATCAGCCGAGGCCAGACCCAGACTTTGGAATCCCGCCGACCGAAGGGCTCCCTGAGGCAGGACAACCCATATGTTATGACTGCAGATGCATACCTATCAGACATCTACATTTATGGTAGGTACAAAACTGTACTTTTTAGTTTTCACTTGATTCCATGTTTCTTTTGGGGAGTTGGCAGATCTTTTTATTAATCATATTCCTAAATCTCTGAGTTGGTAGTGTTCCCAAAGTTGAGGATAAGTTCTGATTAGCTTTGGTGATAGAACATAATTTACACAAATGGACCTTGTTTTGTCAGTTTTCACTTTGTGACCTGAAATCTCGCCAAAAACATTTAAACGATCAAACAATCCATATACATCTTGCACAGGACTAGAAATATATATCACATCATCTGTAAAAAGTTTTTCTTGCACCCCTCCTATAGTATAACACCTAATTTCAGATTGGCAAATATATTGTGCTTGGGGTTGCAAAGAAATGGCAGGCAATAAGGGATTTAAGGGGCAGCCTTGTTTGATGTCTGTTTCCATGTTAGATTCAGGAGCCACTCTGGTGGGCACTTTGATCCTAGTTTTAGAACCTTCATATAACTTACCCAGTGAATGAATGATTTTCACTGGGAAACCCATCTTCCTAAACACTTTCCAAAGTTAATCCCAATGTACCCTGTCAAACACCTTCTCAGCATTCAAAGCAAGCAGTAGTTATTCGTCCCGCTGCGTTTCTGCAGTTCTGTGAATTACATTTGTTTTCAAAATAGTGTTAGATATTTGTTTACCTTTTAGAAAACCACATTAATCATCGTCTATCATATTTGTAGGAATTCTGGCTATCCTATCTGTAATTTTTTTTGGACATACCATTTATGCATATAGTTTTGTTTTTGTTATTTTGAACTTATGGTTTAACACTATGTTATGGCATTTAGGACCTTATTATTTATTATTGGGATGTTTTCACCCAAATAATATACTCACAGGCTATGTAACTGTTTATTACTTTTTTCAAGTACCTTAATATATACACATATGTACTTAATTTTGCTATATGATTCATGTATAGGGGACAATATAGTTACTTTCATATAATAATTAAAATGTTTTTCTGAATATATGTTTTAAGTAACTATTAAAACACCAGTTTTTGGTTTGGATTGTACCATTTTCCGATTGGTTGCTGGTATGTATAAATATTCATGAAAAGTTGTAAGCATGTAATTTGCTTTTTCACTAAGGAAGGCTGTTTAGCCGAAACTGGTTTGAACTGAAATAAATCTTTTTCTGTGGCATTATATGCCTTAGTTTTATTTTTACGTATTAAAGTTGATTAAGCTGCACATGCTGGCCTCTAGTGTTTTCTTCTATATTGGTTTGGCCGGGCAATACCGTACTTGTGAGGCGTAGAGTTTGTGCTGTTTGGTTTGGACCTCGCTGTTGGACTGCAGCTTTTACTCTTGGTAATAGGAGGATTCCTTCCCCCTGGATACCTTATACCACCAACCTTTGGAACTTTTGACAAATGGATTACTAACTATTGTTGTCGAGCCTTGCTTTTGGATTTTGGATTACTATTTAACACAAGGGACTAATTGTGTGTTTACCTAACTGCGGCTATCGTGCTGGCGGTCTTGAAACAACTTTACAACTTGACTGTGGCCTTAACAAACGCCATTGCAGGTTCGTTTACAATCATTTCAAGTACGCTTGTGGTTTATGGCAACAAGATCCACGTTTATAACAAACACTTTTGGTATGTCTATGTTAAGGTACGGGCAATCTTGTTTATAATATTATAAACTGACTGTGGACTTAAAAAACGCTATCGGGGGTCCGTTTTCAGTTATTCATGTACTGAGATGTTTTTTGCAACAGGATTAGAAGCTATATGGGACAGTTTGGTACATGCTTAAAAATAAAAAACGGGAATGCCAAAGTATTACGTTGCGATAGGGCGGCCATCTTCTTTTGGGTTACCTATGCTCGTAGCCAGTTTGTTGGTCAACATCACGAAGAAATTGAAAATCTGTATACTACGGACATTTTACAAATGTGTCGGATATATGTGAATGCAAGAGGGATTATATCAGTTTTGAAATTTTGTGTGATGGACAAAACCTGTAACTCATGAGGTATTTTTGAATAAAACCTAGGCGGATTGTGAATGATACAACTCTGAGACTGTTCAGCCTTATGATACTGTGAGTGCACCTTATCGCTCAGTTAATCCGCTGAAACCATTTGAATATACATGCATTTGTAACATGTGTGGGACATCTTTTATTACATTTTGGAATATGGCAATAATAGGATTGTAATATTTAAACAATTATATTACAACTTTTTGTGTATGAATATATGATTGATTGAGGTTCTCAATAACTGTGGCTCGATCCATCTTGTGTTTCTGGCCAGGTGTGGGCTATTTTATAATTGGTTAACATTGATAACCGAATACATAGCACAGACGTTCCTTTTTGTGGCTGATTTAATATACATGTAAATTATACAGTGTCCAGGGTGCTAAGTCCAAAACAATTATTTGAAAATAGAATGTCCTGATGATACTATCAAGTAGGGAGTCTGAGTGTCATCTTATTAGGTTACCATATTTCAACTATTGGCTAAGGAACAAGTGGGCATATACAACATCAATTCTGAATAATCTGATTATCTTTTGGTAACAACACTGTGCTTAACATTATGTGGGTCTCGTGCTATTTATAACTGAATATTTGGAGTAGCTTGGGACTAAAATAGTTACTCCCAAATTTCTCATATTCATATATTTTTTCTATGTGTAATAGGGAATTTTGTTGAAGACCATTATTTATGTTTTATCACATACTGTTTAAATGAATATTAACAACATATGGCCTTATTAGCTGGGTTAGTAGTGATGTTTATTAATATGCAGTTTAACTACTTGATAATTGTCATATGTTATATCCCGGACTGATGCAGCATTCCTTTGACTGTGTATCTTTAGATATACTAGCCAATCAGCTGTTTTGATTTAGTAGTTTGGTTGAGACCTTTTTGTTATGGTCTATGTAACATAAAAACACATATATTGTATATTTATTTTACAACCCATCAAGTTGGTTGAATCAACCCATGGTCTTTAAGACTCTAGGAGTATAACTGATATTTCTCAGTATCATCCCCAGTGATAAAGAAAGTTATATGGTATATTAGGTCGTGAGCTAGATATAGCCATATATACACTGATCTTAAACAGAATCTGTTACCATCTAGACCTCTGGATTGGTACTGATATATTGGATCATCATAGGAACCCTGGTATTGTATGTAACAGGATACTGTTATATAGCATCTATTGCTTTATATGCATGTTATTGGTTTGAAGGCCTTATATCAGATATAGGATTAACATATGCTTTGCAACATATTGTTTGTGTATACATGGTGGAACTAAAAACCTGGGTACACTTCACTAGTCAAATTATTATTACAAATCATTTTTGCATTTTGTTTCATATAGACATTTGTTAATGATTTCATGTCATACTTGTTCAGTATCTCATGACTCCATGTGTGTTGGCTATTTTTTGGTTCTGCCCTTGGCCAAACTTTTCTCCACCAATACTAGTGTTTTTTTTTTGGGACCTTGGTAGCCGAGATATACCCTATTTGAATAATATCAGGCACAACTTTTTGGACATTCTAAACAGTCCACTAGAATTTAGGCCTTGATTTCTGGATCATTATTACAAATATGGATTTGGATAACATCCTTCAAGGATTATGTGCTGATCGAGACGATATTGGGGTGTTTGGTGTGGACCACTTCTCAAGCAGTAATCCAAATAATACTAACATTAAAACATCTGATGGACGTGATTTGGCCTTTCAAAATCTTAGTAAGGGTCTTAAAAATCTTAGAGCCAATATTTGGCATTTGAGATTGTTTCGTGCTTACATACATCAGGATATGGCCCCTAGAGGTCTTAGGATAAGATTGCAGCCTATGGTTGGTAGATCTGAAGAGAGACTAACCATGGAATGAAATAAAGCTTTGCAAGAGGGATCTATGATGTTTGTCAAAATCCTGGCCTCTTATTATGAAAGAATTATTGATGAAAACCTATTAGAAGTTAAAAACGTATGTGAGGAATGCAAAAAGTATCAGTCACTCTCCACATATGAAAGTTCTGTGGTTAGGCTGTCCAAAGAATTGGCCTCTCATGAAAAAATAACTAAAGATAGAAAAATCAGAAAATTTAATAGGGATATCACGGACTACAAAAGGGATGCCCATTTGACACTTATAGATCTGTCAGATTTATGGACACAAATCAAGGAGTGACCAAGGGCAGAACCAAAAAAAGACCTAGGTCTATATTGAAACACTATGACAAATCTATGACTAGTACTTTGGGGGAGGAGTCCTCCTATACTTATAGTGAGAATGTACAGTTCCAAGAATCACCAATGCGGAAAAGGTCTAATTCCACACTCCCTTTAGAAGGGGAAAAAGGTGGCGGGGTGGCTGCAAACATAAACATGGGAAGCGGAACAGATTCAGTGGAGGGATTGATAGAAACTCTGTTGAGACAATAGAACATGAATATAAAAATGTACTCAATTTGTCTGATGTTATTTTAAGTAATGAACAAGAACAACTTTTGAATAAAGCTTTGGGATTTGTACCAAGTTTCTTTTGTGATGAATACAATATTGTGTCTGACGTTATGGATTTTTGTCGTAACCTTAGTCTTAAAATATTTTTTTCAGACCAAACTTCCCAAATATATCTCAAAGATCTAATGACTTCAAATTTCAAAAATCTCAATTTCAACCTCCCATGAACAAACATGTCTGTTTTTAGTCTTAAGGGATTTACATTTTCCACAATTCGAATCTTGCATCATGGGTCAAAATATTACTACATCCGAAAGAATGGCCTTGGCTGAACTAAGAAATAACCATGACATAGCAACATTACCAGCTGATAAAGGAGGGGCGGTTGTGATCTTGAATATGAATTATTATCTTAAGGAAGGCTTGGATCAACTATCAGACACAAAATGCTATATGCATATGTCTATAGATCCCACCATTTACTTCAAAAAAGAAATTAATACATTTCTCACCCTGGCTATGGAAGAAGGTATTATTACCAAAATAACATCTTACGGTGATAGATCCCCAGAAACCGATTTTGTATTTGCTTCCCAAATTTCACAAATCTATTTCTAAACCACCAGGTAGACCTATCGTATCAGGCATTGGCTCACTTACTGAACCACTTTCGGTATTTTTGACACAACAACTCCAACCACCATTGAAAAAGGTTAGGGCCAGAATACAGGACACGACACAATTCTTACAGATTATACAAGACACCCAATTGGAACCACATTGGCTTATGTGTACATTGGATATTAAATCATTGTACACTAGCATACCTCATTGGGCAGGGTTGCAGGCTCTGCAATATTGGTTAGAAAATGCCAAATTATATCCACCAAGCTTTAACACACTGATCATCTGCATGGCTGAACATGTGCTCTATAAAAATGTGTTCTACTTTCAGGGAGAATGCTATTGGCAACTTCAAGGTACTGCCATGGGGGAATCTTTTGCCCCCATATACGCCGACCTATTTATGGCATATTTGGAAGAATGTCTGATATATAATCCACTCTATAATATTTACATGGTTGAAATAGATATATGGCGTAGATACCTTGATGATTGCTGGATGGTGTGGTGTGCTGATGCAGTATACTTATAGGAGTTTGTGGAATATCTTAACAGCAACATCTGGGGTATACAATTCACTGTAACATTCCACCCCAAAACTGTTGATTTCCTGGATGTTACAGTGTATAGGAATAATGACCATACATTGAGTACCAAAATTCATAGGAAATATCCACAATATAATACACTGCTTCACGCATCTAGCATGCACCCATGCCACACCATCCGCAACATACCAAAATCCCAATTTCTTAGGATCAAACGCATTAGTTCTTCAACAAGGGATTTTGATAAAGCCAAAGTGGATCTCCAGAAAAGATTCTTGAACAGAGGATATCATCCATTTGACATAACATCAGCCAGTATATGGTCAGACAAAAAGGATAGGAACACACTACTTGAATACAAAACTAACCAACCATTTAAACAAGAATCCTCATTGAGGTTTGTTACTACCTATGGTAGAAACCATAATGTTATTAGAAATACCCTTGATGCAAATTGGAATATATTATTAGCAAATGATCATCTGAGAGACATTCTGGGTCCCAAATGTCAGTTTTCTTACAGACAAGGAAAAACGCTAGGAGCATTATTCTCACACTATAAACATAAAGAAAGTGGTGGGGCCATCTACAAACAAATGACTATATTTGGGGACCAACTGCTGGGCACATTTCTGTGTGGCCACTGTACATCTTGTAATCAGGTAAGTAAACTTAAACAATTTACGAGCACTAATACGAGTCGAGTTTATGATCTTAGAGTTTTTGGTAACTGTAGCAGCAGTTGGGTCATATACCTGGCAACATGTCAATGCTCAGCATTCTATGTTGGACAAACATCACGCTCATTACGGGTTAGAATGGGGGAACACAAAAGTGATATTCGTAATAAGAAAGAGACCAATGCTTTATATCGACACACTGTTAAACATCACAATGCAAAGTTTATGTTTATGATTATTGATAAAATCACTGGAGATAGGAGCAACCAACAGGGGTGGCATAGCATTTTGAACCACAAGGAGAAATATTGGATTATCCATTTGGAGGATCTTTTCCCCCCTGGCCTTAATGACCATTTGTAATCTTATAGGAATGCTGACACCACGATTAGTCTGTGGAATTGGAATTTGCCTGATTTATAAAACAGATACCAGTAACTTGTATAATATGTAGTTTAGTATTGTATAGACTATGTGGTTAGGCTACATATGAAACATTTTCCAATGTTCCTCAATATTGAATGTATCATCGTGATGTTCACTATGAGTTGGTATTATAACATATGAATACTGTAATTTTGTGCTTATTCTATAATATACAATTGTTGTATACCATTTTATTAGGAGTGGGAATCACTTAAATTAGATCTATGATATTTATAAATCATTTGGATTGACTCCTAGTTATTTATGCATACTTTTGTATCGAACTATTAATTAATAAGCATACAATAGGCTTCTTATTACTGGTTATCGTACTAGTATATTTTTTTGGACATACCATTTATCCATATAGTTTTGTTTTTGTTATTTTGAACTTATGGTTTAACACACTATATTGTGGAATTTAGGACCTTATTTATTATTGGATGTTTTCACCCAAATAATATACTCACAGGCTAAGTAACTATTTATTACTTTTTTCAAGTACCTTAATATATACACACATGTACTTAATTTTGATATATGATTCATGTATAGGGGACAATATAGTTACTTCCATATAATAATTAAAATGTGTTTTCTGAATATATGTTTTAAGTAACTATTAAAACACCAGTTTTTGGTTTGGATTGTACCATTTCCGATTGGTTGCTGGTAAGTGGTAAGCATGTAATTTGCTTTTTCACTGAGGAAGGCTGTTTAGCCTAAACCGGTTTGAACTGAAATAAATCTTTTTCTGTGGCATTAAAGTTGATTAAGCTGCACATGTTTTCTTCTATATTGGTTTGGCCGGGCATACCGTACTTGCGAGGCGTAGAGTTTGTGCTTATCTGTAATTATAGCTGCAAAAATCTTATAATCGATGTTTAAAATGAGATTGGTTTACAAGTTCCTAAATTACTTGGGTCCCTCCCTTCCTTCCTGTAGGATCAGTGAAATTATAGCTATTTGCCAAGACTTTGGAAAAGCATCATTTTCCAAGATGTTATTAAATAGAGAAAGGTATTGTGGTTTTACTTGGTCACCAAATTCCTTCCCTAATTCCACTGGACAACCGTGCCATCCCAGTGTTTTCCCCACTTCTTGCTTGCTTAGTTGCCCTTCTATTTCTTCCATAGTTTTAGGTTTAATAATTGTTAAACCTTCTTCCTCATAAATTTGCTTTAAGTCTCTCCCCCCCCCCAGAATCTTTATCTAGTAATATTGTTGGCGTCATATTCTTGTTGCTGTTGTAAAGCAGAGTAAAAGTGCCTTAAAACCCTCTGTATTGCAGCTGGGTCCTTAGTAAACTTTCCGGTATCTAGAGCTCTTATCTTTAAAATAACCATTCAGATTTTTATTGCCTCAGCATAAGGAGACCGTACTGCTCATGCCCTTCATCCTCGTAAAAGGCATTAAACACCAATCTGTTCTGCATCCTCCAAAATTTTCCATCCATTCCTGCTGTAACCTTTCAAGAAACTCTTTGACCCTCCTGCTCTGCATTACAGTCTTGCAAATCTTTAATTTCATTCTGTTTAAATTCCCTAAAGTACTTTCTTTTTCTCGTCTCTCCTTAATCTGGGTTTTGCATTTCAATTCCGACTTCAAGGCATTCACCCTTCTCTTTCCTCTATTTATTGATTCAGTCAGTATATCCAAACCTTATGCAATCTGACTTCTTATTTGTGGATTTTTAGCCATCCAGCCTTCTCCCCTATCTAGCTGTGGTAGATGTACCTTTATCCTAACAGGAGCATGATCAGATAAAAGAATTGGGTGAGTTGCCATCTTTGAAACTTGTCCTTCCTTCATGTTCCCCTGTTATATTGGACTGGTCTTATCTAACACATGTGCCTTTAAGAAAAATGTATATCTTCCAGCATCTGGGAAACTAAGACCCAAATCTTTCAAATCATAGATTACGCTCCAGTGTCAATACTTATTAATAGATCTGTTAAAGAAGCTACTCCCAATATCTGAAAGTCTTTCTACATGATTTCCCTTCACAAAGGTGCCAACTCCACAGATCCCTCCAATTATAGACCCATTGCTATACTACCTCCACTATCCAAAATTCTCGAAAAATGCATACATAACCAGATTCTGAAATTCATCATCCACACTAACATCCTGACTCTGACCCAACAACCAAACCACAGTACCACTACTGCCCTTCTATCCTTTACTCACACTATCGCAGAATCCAGAGATGATAACTGACTGGTCTCTTGTCTGTTCTTGGACCTTTCAAAAGCATTTGACACAGTGTCGCACTCCAAACTGCTAAATAAACTGACTGACTTAAACTTCTCCACCTCAACTCTCTCTTGGTTCTCCAGCTATCTCACAGACAGACTACAATATGTCAAATGGCAATCTTCTTGCTCTGCTTTTCTACCGATACACACTGGCATACCACAGTGCTCTATCCTGGGACCTCTTCTTTCCAACATCTTTACAAATGACCTCCATTCTTCCACTACACACTCAACCCTCATACAATATGTAGATGACGCTAGCCTGATCACATCTTCAGACTCAATCTCACAACTTCAGACACTTACACAACAATCTTTCCTCTCATTTAGAAGCTGGCTAAATGAAAATCAGCTTAATCTGAATTACTGGATCTCCACAAGGCTAATGATCACCTTAAGCTCTCCTTCTCCATTTCTTCCCAAAACCATCATTTGCATTGAAAAGCACACAAAATTACTAGGAGTGACAATTGATGACCAACTAAAATTTGACTTGCATATCCAGCAAGCGATTGAGAAAACTAATGAAAAACTTGATCTTTTAAATTGCAGTAAAAAAATTCTCTCTTTTGATTCCAGATTGTCCCTGTCACAAGCCTACCTACTCCCTAGCCTCCTCTATGAAGTCCCAGTTCTTACTAACCTTCACTCCTGCCTGCTCTCCAAACTGGAACAAACATACAATAATATCACAAAATTTTCAGCTAATTTACCTAATTCTAGGCTGCACTGACTAGAACTTCCCCATCATCTCATATTATCACAACTCCATATAACCCACTTTCTTCTCAATAAACCAACTGCCTGTCCCTCTCTCTCCAGTCTAGTCATTTACTATACACCTCCCCTGCCCCTTGCGCAGTACTGACGAATTCCTTCTCCAAACTTATAGACCCAAAATTAACATTGCCAATCTTCTATATAATTTATCCATAACAAAATTCTGGAACAGCCACCCTGTCAATTTATGTGGCATTACTCTCACTAACCGCTTTAAAAAAGAACTGAAGAACTTTCTCCTGAATATCTGGTTATGCCCCTGCCAAGACTGTACCTAATCCTGTTTCTGCTCACTTGTATCTTCCACTTAGAATAGTTTTCTGGCACTGCTCTATTTAACTAATTGAATTGTATTCTATATATAATATATCTGAAAAGTACTATGCTTACATCATTATTGCTTTTTTATTATTATGTTTCTTTTCTATGTATAAATATTGTAAAATAGTATGTTATTTTGTGAAACCTATTACTGCAAAATTGTAATTTTATTTCTTGGAACGTTTCTCATTGGGTCTCCACTGAAAACGGGCCTGTTTTCAGTTGGACTAACATGGTTAACAAGTGTGTAATAAATAAATAAATAAGCTTCTGAAAAACCTGCCTTCCAGAGGCACCTTTTGACTTCTTGGGCACCCCACTAAAATCTTCAGCTGATTCCACCAAATTGTAGTCCCCAGTTGTTAACCTTATGCCTTGGATAAAAGAAATAACCTCCCCCATTATGTGCCTGACTTTTGCTAGAAGCCTTGGGGACAATTCCCAAATGCCATTCTCTTGTTTTCCCAGTCTCCTCTCAATGCAATAAACATAACTTGATCATCATCGTTTACTTTGTCTAAAATAAACAGGATCCCTTTTTTTTTTTAATTATCAAGGATCCCCTCTTTCTTCCCTTGTGGGTTTTGAAAAACACCCCATTTCAGTCTTTTAGCAATCAAATCCTTATACTCCTTTTTGTTTTGTTTTTAACACCTTTATTGAGTTATCACTTAACGATTCCACGGTGGTACAGCGGTAGTGTTGTTACCTCACAGCACGAGGTTCTCCCGTTCGATTCTCGGCGTGGCTTGGGAGTGCCTTCTGTGTGGAGTCTGCATGTCCTCTCCGCAGTTGGGTAGCGTTCGAAAGACATGCGTGCGTAAATGGGCGTGCCTTCTTTGAAGGTTGGGCGTCGAGCTGGCACCTCGGCATTTTGTAAAAATAAACTGCCAATCATTAGCGGACCGGAGTTCCGCTGTGGCGACCCCTTACCGGGAAAAAGCCGAAAAGACAAACATTGAGTTATCACTTAAGACACAGGCAAACATTAATTTATATAAAAGAAAATAAACCATATTAACATATTTCCAGTTGCAAACATTATGTTCTTCTTCTTCTTCTTTCGGCTTTTCCTGGTTAGGGGACGCCACAGAGGAACTCCGGTCTGCTAATGATTAGCAATAGATTTTTTTTTTTTTTTACGGGTGCCAAGGTGCCAGCTCGACGCCCAACCTTCAACAAAGGCATGCCCATTCTACGCATGTCTTTCGAACACCACTCTACCGCGGGGAGGACATGCAGACTCCACACAGAAGGCGCTCCAGCCGAGAATCGAATGGCAGAACTTCTTGCTGCGAGGCAACAATGCTAGCGCTGCACCAAACATTATACATTACATATATTCTTTTGTATATTTATCATCAGTTCAACATTAAATAAATTGATCAATTCCTACCTTCCTTTTAACTTCATTCCTGCTTCAGAACATTATCCTCCATGTATTTTTCCCATAATTTCCATTTATTTTCAATGTATTTACTCCTACCTTTTCTAAAGATCCTACTTCCAGTTATTTTCTCTCTGTTACAATATTCAATACTTCATATACAGTTGGTTTAGGCTTTGACTTCTATTTTGTAGTAGTTGCTTTTTTGGCAACCATTGCTGAGGGGATGTCTTGGGATGCATACAGTGAGAGTGGGATGTGTTGAATGCTTTCTGAAGCAGCTCAAAAAACTCTTCAACTATTCTCTGTCTCATATCGCCTACTTAGAAGCGATCTCTGCTTGACTTAAAGCCATGTCTGATCCAGCTCTGTTAGAAATGCTACATCTAAAGAAATACCAATTCCTCCGCACCACATGCTCCAGAGACCTCAACCTCATTACCACAATTAACAGAACATGCTGGAGGGACAGGTTCATAACCCAGAGACTGCCCATGCTATGGAACAGACTTCCCATACATGTCAAGCAGAGCACCTCACTGACCTTCTTCAAGAGAAATCTTGATGCGTGGATGGGAAACAGAAAATTTACCCCGGGGATAACACCAGTGGCTCTACTCGACAGAGGCACTGGGAAATAAGGTCATGTGGCACTATACCAGGGTAATCCAATGGCTAGGCATGTAAAGGCCCCAGGACCATTAGCCTAGTACACACCTATGAACCTATGTACCTAGCTTTACTTTTCAGATGTTTCCCTTCACCTTCTTTCACATTCATCACTGTACCCTGCAGTATTTTTTCCTGAGTGTAAAGAGCTTGCTTTGTATTTTACCCTTTCATCCGCGCAGGTCTGTCTTCCATGTCGGTTGTGGCTTAATGCAAGTCATCTTCTCAAACTCTGTGGCACCACCTGCAGGGTCATCTTATTCTGGTTCATATACTGTGCTGATTAAGATCTGTGTGTGTAGACTGCCTTGTGTGATTCGCACTGATTGCACTTGAAAGGTAGAATACAGGCATTGCTTTTTTATCCTGTCACTTAATCACAGTTCTAAGTTTGCGATATTTTGTGACACTGTTAAACGCATTAAATGTAAGAAAAGGGCTTGAGCAGAGGAAGAAATGTTAATTATCCTGGGGAGGTTGGCATAATAGTTTAAGTATTTACCTTAGAGACACAAGTGCAGAGTTTGATTCTCACATGGGGTAATTGGCTAGACTTAAAATGGCCCACAAAGGCAGCCTAGTAATAATTTATGAACCTATAAACTAAAGAAAGCCGTAGTATATCTAGGCAATTCAGATCTTGTGTCCCACTCTCTGGTAAAAAATAATAATAATTTCCTTAATTACACCCATTTACTCACCCAAATCACCAGCAGTGTATTTCTCACAGAATAGTCTACAGGACATTTTTAAATTCTGCCAATTCATTGATATGTTTTCAGTTACGTCTTTCTTCCCCATCACACACACACCCCCCCTCCCCCAGTATTCTTCCTCCATCTGAGGAAAACTGCTTGGAGTCTGCTTGGGATGCTCCATTTTGTTGGTGTGTGTTTCCAGAAGTATGAGCATGTGTGCCCCATCCTGTTTAATATATATTAAAGACCTTAAGTAGTTTCTTCCTGTTGGGCAGGTCATTCATATTAATTTCAGCCCTAATCAGTTTTGGTATTCTCACTTACCCATTATATCCTTTTCACTACCCATGTCATAGTGTGCTTTATATCATAAATGTCTTTATGTTTTTTGTCTTGTACATCCTTAAACTTAACTAAGATGTCCTTCAAGGATGCATCTGCAGTCCTAACAAATGGGTTGTCCTGTCGTCAGGCAGCCCTTCGGTCGGCCGGATTCCAAAGTCTGGGTCTGGCCTCGGCTGGTGTCGCATTTCACCCGACGTCATCTCTGCTGGTCTTCGGGTATAAAGGCATCAGCCGACACCATTTTCCTCAGTCTTTCTTGCCGCGTGGCGCCCGAAGCAGAAGCTGTTCGCAAGTGCCGGTCGGTCAGATCCAGAGATTACTACTACCGAATACTACTTCGAAGACTTCTAAAAGCTAAGTACCCCGTTGGGGACTCTTTCTTGCCTCAGCCGATGTCAGAAAAAGTGAATAACTGTTTAACTTGTGGGAAACAAATACCTCATAAAGATTTCCACTCTTACTGTTTACCTTGTTTAGGCCCAGACCACGACGTAGCAGCCTGTTTAGCCTGTGCTTCCTTCAACCGACGAACGCTTAGGCGTCGGTCGGAGTTTGCTGAACAGTTTTTCGGCTCAGATTTTGCGTACATTATGCCGTCGGATCCTCCGACTTCTCAAATTGTTAAGAAACGCAAAGAAAAAGACCGACACTCGCGGTCCGTGGTTTCGGCCGAAACCACGGTTAAGCAAACCGCGAGTGTCTCGGTTTTGGCCGAAACCGAGCAAACCGGGTCAATCTTCAGCTGAATCCATGACTACTACCGAGGCTCCTGCTACCCTAGTTGAATCGGCCTCTGAAGTTTTGCCTATTAATGTGGTTCCTCTAGAATTATCGGACACCATCCCTTTGGATGTCTCTACCCCAGCACGTGGTGCTGCTAGGCCTCCTGCAGCCATGTCTATAAAGGCCTTTGCCAGGGCTAAAGCTGCCAAATCTGCTAAATCTGTGCCTGTTAAGCCCCCCTCTCACAGACCCAGTTCCAGTTCTCATATGCTTACTCTGGCAGAGGATCTCATCTCTTTAATAAGGGGATCCCAATCTCACCCAGACAGGGCCTCTCAGCCTCCAGAAAAGAGACCTAGAGCAGAGCCCCCCGAGCCAGTGTCCTCAGATGATTCCTCTGATGATTCAGACAATACAGACCATCCAGAGGTTCCTTTTTCTACTTATGAAGATTCCGATGCTGAAGAATCTATCCCTTCTGCCTCTCCACCAGAGGAATTTTCCTTTGGGGAAACCTTACATGCCATGAGAGAGCAATTCCAATGGCAGGGACAAGATTTCTCTGATTCAAGAAAAAGGCTTAGGACCTTTCTACATTTACCACAACATAGGCCCTTAGCTATACCTCCAGTTCTTCCTGTTGTGGATGATGCATTTAATGATGTTTGCACTGCTCCTGATACTTTACCTCCAGCCCCTGCCAAGCCCGATAGGTTTTACAGGGTCCCGGACACTCATCACCACCTATACAAGGCTCCCCTTGCAGATCCTGAGACTATCTCCCAGGGGCCTAAGGCAGTAGCTTCGACCTCAGCAAAACCCTCTCCCTTCTGAAAGGGAATCCAGGTCCTTAGAGAGATGGGGTAAAAAAGTTTACACCTCTGCTACTCTCTCAGCTAGAGCTTTGAACTGTCAGTTTCATATGATCCAGTACCAAGAGTTTATGCTTGATCAGTTAACTAAGAAACTGTCCTCTGATGATTCCTTAGATAAGAAATATGTTTTAGAAATGGTGAATAACATTCAGCAGGTTAGTAACCATTCTTTAAAATGTGGCTATGATGCACTGGAGGCTTCATTTAGATCAGCCATGACTGGCACAGTTATAAGAAGGCATGCATGGTTGAAAGAACAGGTCTTGCCGGATCATGTTAAAGCAAAGCTATTAGATGCTCCTATGGATAAGGTCAGTCTATTTGGTTCTCCTGCCCAGCAAGTAATGAAGAAAATGGAAGAGAAGGCAAAATCTGTACAAACAGTTAAAGATTTCTTACAGGTTCAGCCCCAAGGTTTAGCAGGAACTGGCCTTCCAAAAATTGGTCCTTTCCAGACTCCTCTAAACCTCAGAGAGGCAGGAATAGACGTTCCAGAGGCAGAAATCAATCCAGAGGAGGTGCCTACAGAGGACGCCAGTGGCAAGGCAATAACCAACGAGGCACAGACACAACCACTGCCACTGCAACAGGACAATCACAGTGACTTGGCTCTGACACCGCCTACCAGGGAACAAATAGCAGCACCCTTAGGCGGAAAGTTAGCCTTATTTTCAAAAAATTGGCACTATATCACAAGACACAAGTGGATTTTGCAAACTATAGACTAAGCCTACAGGTTTCATTTCCACACCTTACCAGTAAAAGAGGAATGCCAAACCTACCTCCAAATCAAAAAACAGAAGCTCTAAAACAGATAGCTCAACTAACAAAGATGAGAGCTGTGGAAAGGGTACCACCTACAGAACAGGGCAAAGGATTCTACTCCAGACTCTTCCTAGTACCAAGAAAAGAGAAAAGTTGGAGGCCTATTCTCGACCTGTCCGCCTTAAACACATTCATCATTGTTCCAAAATTCAAAATGCTGACCCTACAGCAACTTCTTCCCATGCTGGGCAAGGAGTGTTGGCTGGTAACTCTAGATCTCAAGGAGGCATACCTGCACGTCCCCATACGACCAAATTGCAGAAGATACCTCAGATTTCTTGCAGGATCAGAGCATTATCAATTCTCAGCATTGCCCTTTGGCTTATCTACTGCGCCCAGAGTATTCACAAAATGCCTGGCATCAGTAATCGCTCATTGCAGGCTACAGGGAATCCAAATTTATCCATACCTGGACGACTGCCTGATACAAGCGGACAACAAAAGCAAGCTGACAAAAGACTTACAAAGAATCATTTGCTTACTACAAGCCCTGGGATACACAGTCAATTTACAAAAGTCAAGACTGATACCATCCCAAACAAGAACATTCTTGGGTGCAGAATTGGACACAGTAAAACAGATGGCATTCCTAACTGCAGAAAAACAAGAACCAACTCCCTCTTTACTTCTTGGCATTAACAAAGCAGAACAAACTAACAGCAAGGAAAGTACTGCAGGCCTTGGGCTTCATGGCATCATGCATAATCCTGGTCCCCCATGCCAGACTGCATATGAGAAAGCTACAGTGGTACCTAAAGAATTCATGGTCTCAACACAGGCACAGCTTAGAAACCGAAATACCACTAATCCCATGCCTGAAACAAGAGTTCCTATGGTGGGCTCAAGCATGCCAGTCAAACCCAGGCTTACCCTTCCACAAATTGCAAGCAAGCCAAACCATCACAACGGACGCCTCAGACCTAGGTTGGGGGGCACACATGCTGGACAAATGCATACAAGGATTATGGACTCCAGACCAGCTGCACCTGCACATAAATCAAAAAGAAATGCTGGCAGTGAAACTAGTAATCCAGAATTTCAGACCATTCCTCAAAGAAGGCCATTTAATGATAAGGACAGGCAACACCACAGTCATGTGGTACATCAACAAACAGGGAGGCACTCATTCATACCCCCTATGCCGAATGACTCTGGACCTATGGAATATGGCTCTGAGCTACAACATCCAGTTACAGGCAATATTTGTACCGGGAAAAGAAAACATCCTAGCAGACATGCTAAGCAGAACTACTTCGGATGCTCACGAATGGATGCTACACCCGGACATCTTCAAGGCCATCACAAAGAAATGGGGAATGCCACAAATAGACCTATTCGCATCCCCACTCAATCACCAGCTCAAGAAATTCTGCACAAGGACATACCACCCACTTGCATGGAAGGTGGACTCTCTATCCTTCAGTTGGAAAGGCCTGACAGCATATGCATTTCCACCTCTTCCTTTGATGCACAAGGTACTACTGAAAATCAAAGAGGAACGTCCAAAGATAATTCTGATAGCTCCAAATTGGCCAAGACAACACTGGTATCCATTGCTGAGGAGCATGTCTCGGGGGAGAACGTGGACACTACCCCTGATGCCTTTGATGTTAACTCAGAACGACTACAACATCATGCATCCAAACCTAAAAACTCTGCAACTGACTGCCTGGAACATTACATAACAGCAACTAACCCAGATTTATCCCAAAGGGTTAAAGACATTATCCTTGAGGCCCGCAGACCTTCAACAAGAAGGAACTATGCAGGAAAATGGAAAAGGTTTGTCATTTGGAGTACTGAAAGAGGAAAAGATGTGTCAAAGATAGATATTGCTAACATCCTGGAGTACTTGGCAGAGCTTCTCCATACAGGCCTGTCCTATTCCTCCATCAAAATACATGCATCAGCTATTTCTGCAGAATACAGCTTGATCCCCTGTCTTCTCACATCCTCTACTCAGGCAGTTCCTCAGAGGAATCAAGAATGTAAAACCTCCTAGGAAACCACCATTACCAGCATGGGACTTGAACTTTGTGCTAGAAAAATTGACACTCCCTCCATTTGAACCAGCAGCAACAGCAGATCTTCAACACCTATCCTGGAAAACTGCTTTCCTACTGGCAATTACTTCAGCAAGAAGGGTTTCGGAACTACAGGCCTCAATGGCAGTACAACCCTTCCTAATCTTCCATCAAGACAGAGTGTCCATGAGAACTAACCCTACATTTATGCCTAAGGTGGTATCCAGAGTGTCTCTAAACCAGGCAATCCACCTACCTACCTTCTTTCCCAATCCACAGAACAGGGGGGAAAGACTGCTGCATACCTTGGATGTACATAGACAGTTGCGCTACTACCTGGACAGAACCAAGGGCAATAGAAAAACTGACCAGCTTTTAGTAGCTTATGCAACAGGAAGGGAAGGAAAAGCAATTTCCAAACAGACAATCTCCAAGTGGATAGGAAATTGCATAAGATTCTGTTACTCCTACCATGGAAAGCAAATTCCACAGAACATAAGACCTCACTCTACAAGGGCTACAGCCACTACCACAGCTTTCTTACGAGGAGTGGCTACCAAGGACATTATTGAGGCGGCTACTTGGACCTCCGTGCATACATTTGCCAAGCATTACAACTTACCTCTATACTCTAGATCCCGAGCAGGGTTTGCCACTGCTGTATTGCAAGGGATCCTAACTACACCATAATTCTTCTTCCTCCTCCCTAGTTTGGCTATGGTATTCTACCCATTTGTTAGGACTGCAGATGCATCCTTGAAGGACATAGTACAGTTTTGTACCTACCATAAATGTAGATGTCCGAACAGGATAGCATCTGCAGTCAGGATTACCCTCCCTCCTTCCCCTCTGTGGTACTCCTAGGGTATCTACCCTCCTAATAGCTAGCTAGGGGGGGATCTCTTATGGTGTATTTGTTTGTATATATGTACATACATGCTTATTTTTTGTGTTTGCCTACTATTTTTTTTGGAAACATTGGCATTTACCCAAAATTTAGTTTTCCAAGAGGGCAACTGGCATATGGGGCAAGAAACACTGAGGAAAATGGCGTCGGCTGATGCCTTTATACCCGAAGACCAGCAGAGATGATGTCGGGTGAAGTGCGACACCAGCCGAGGCCAGACCCAGACTTTGGAATCCGGCCGACCGAAGGGCTGCCTGATGACAGGACAACCCATTTGTTAGGACTGCAGATGCTATCCTGTTCGGACATCTACATTTATGGTAGGTACAAAACTGTACTTTATGGAACAAAGAACAAACAGAAGGTTGAACTACTTGTAAACTGGTATGTACATTCCCAAAACCCCTCCTAGCTCATAATTCATCTTCCTTAATAAGTATGCAAGCCATTCTCTGAAATGTCACCCAGTCATTTAATGGTAACTTGACATTGTTTTATGCCCCCCTCCCCCTCAACTCATCAGTGTAATACACACACTGCTTTAATAATTTTGTTTTATTTTCAGCAGCTAAATTCAATGAACCAATAACTTACCTTTCTCCAAAACTATTCCATTACACTTCTTTAAATCTTATTAACTAACCCCTTTTAAGTGTTTAAAGATATCTCCTCTCATTCTGAACCACTAACTTTGCCACAAGACCTGTCATTATACTGCATCAGAAAAACAGGTATTTAATTGGATGAAGATAGAACTGTAGAATGAGGTTATTTCTCCAGGGTCCTAAAAACAAAGGAAAAGTTTTCAGCATGCCATAATGCTCAGAAATTAATGAGAAAGATCTTATGGGCTCATTTCCCTCATGTTCCCTGTTGCCAATAAAGCTGTTTTTTAAGCTACCAGAAACCCAGCTGACTAGCTTAGCATTGGACGTTTCATACAGAAGTCCACATTTTAGAAAGTGGTATGTACCCTTTTTCTTGAGATCCTAACTGTGGGCCACTCCCCCTCAACCATTATAGTTTCTGCCAGCAGTCTTATTTCTTAAATCTTTCGGCAATGAATCAGTTTAATATCACTATCAGTAATTGCAGTAATGCGTGGGAACTCAAGACATATTCTTCATCTATCACTTAACTTTCCCCTAACCCAGGGGTCTGCAACTTTCACTATCAAAAGAGCCATTTTTGGCCCCTCTCTCACCAAATAAAATTAATCTGGAGCCACAAAACCTATTTGATCCCTAAAATGAAGATAAGTCATACACAGCATATAAAGTTTTATATATAGTCATTATACTCTATATTAAAGAACTACAATTTCTTACATTTATGAAGTTATAGAACTACAAAAAGAAAACTATTGACATTTTACTGCTTTTACCTGTTATAACAAAGGAAAACACCAAACTTTTATGAAGAGAAAAAAAATAATTGCATGTGTAGGCTTATGTATTTATTTGTCTTTTGTTAACTGGGTTTGTCCACTGGACTGGTGGCCCATTTTCAGTGGAGACACGAAGAGAAAAACTCCACAGCAAAAAATAAAAATAACAAAGTTTACATTACAAGTAATATGAATTTGTATGCATAACTACATGCATTCATGCCATAGAGGAGTATGAGTACATAGCAAACATACATACATACATACATGTAGTAGTGGAAATTAGCAAATCATAAAATTCAGCAAAAACAATAGCTAAAAACTACAAATAGGAACCTGTAGTAAAAATGAAGATGTACAATACAGCATCAGAAAAAAAAGCTCTAAAACATCTGTAATGACTAAACCAAGTTGGTAGAGAGGAAGAAGGAGGAGTAATAAATAGAAGGGTTGAGGTAGAGGGGTGGGGAGGAAAATTTAGAGGCACCAAGAGAGTGAAGGAGCCGACTATGAGAAAAGCATGAGGGTTGGGTAGGAAGTATAATAGGTAAGAAATAAAGATGAGATTTATTTTTAGTATTGCTCAGCAGTAGAGCTGAAGGAGTACAGTAATAGTATTTATGAAAGTTATACTAAAGTAAGGAGAAGAAAATTGTTATGATCTAACAGTTGGGCAAACTATGCAGGCCTTTTTGCCTCCTTCCCTTATTTATGGAAAATTAATAAAATAAACAGTAGCCCACTTTGAAATAAATAAAACATATAGCTGCAGCCTAATAGCTTTAAAAAGAGTAAAAATAAAAATAGACCAGATCAGTTTGTATTTAATTATGACTTAAGTTTCAGTATGCTGTCATCCTCATCTGTTTTTTTCCTCCGCAATCAACCATCAAGCCTGAACATAAAACACAACTACATCAGCACAGGGTCCAAAATAAATATTTTTTACAAAATAATAGCCTATTAAATGATAGTGTTTTCACCTGTTTAAGGTAATTTCTGTTTCTGGACAAAATTACACAGCTTCTTTATGTCAGGGCTGTAAGACCTGACTTTGATCTTCACACAGGACTGCAGGCTGTCATCCATGAGGCGTAACGATTTTTGCGTTTTCTTGAGAAAACCTGCTCACATAAGTATGTGGATCCAAAGATGGATAGAACGCCAAATGCATACATATTCATATAAGTGCCGGGAATGGCATTCCATGTTTCAAACACAAATTTGTCAGGTTTGGGGAGGTTTTCAGTATCACTCCATTTGTGCTTCTGAGTAAGAATAGCCTTCTGACGGGCAACATCTTCTAAATCAACTGTCGGGCTTTTGAACTTAGACACCCATAAGTCTTTATCAGCTATGCCGGCCAGTTCAATTTCAAGATCAGGTTGACTTACTCCTGTAAATGCGGATATGTTCAGCAGGGATGGGTCAATATCCAGGGGTGTGTGACAGGGAAGGATAATGCGTTATTTTATTTATTTACATTAGTTATCCGGGTAGTGTCCAACTGGGCAAGTAGCCCATCTTCAGCGGAGTCTGGGGGAGAAATGCTGCAGTACACTAACAGTTTAGTTAGGAAAACAAATTATCATGAAAAAAGAAGTTCCATGTTTCTTGTGCTTCATCTAGCCTTCCTTCTTGCTGGTTGGGTTTGGAGCCGATCCTCGGCTCCGACTCAGCCGTATACTATAGCTCGAAAGTCTTTTTAACAGCTGGAAGCTAGCCCTTGTCCCAAGATGCGTAGCAGTAGTTACCCAGGTCTCATTTGTGATAACCCATCAGACTACATAGGTCCAAATATTACAAGGAGGGTGGGAGGGTGGGACACAAGAAGGAATATGAGATGAAGGACAACAACCATGGAACGTTATGGTGAGTACATAACTTCTTTATGTTATGTTTCCCATCTCGCCTCCTTCTTGCTGGTTGGGATAGCATCCTCAGCACCTAAATCTTAGGTGGCTCACTGGAAAAAACTCTTCAGGACCATGGCACCAAAGTATGCCCTGTCCTGGGAGGCCACATCTACTTTGTAATGAGAGATAAAGGTATGGGGATTAGCCCATGTGGCTCCCACACAAATAGAATCTAGGTACAGTTTGGCTTGAAATGCAATAGAAGTAGCCAAGGCCCTGGTTGAGTGTCCTTTAATTTTTCCTGGAAGTTCTTTATTCTGTAAAGTGTAAACGTAGGTGATAGTGTTTGAGAGCCACTTTGATAAGGTCACTTTAGACACGGGACAATCTTTCTTGTTGTCTGCAAAGGGTATAAACAATTGGTCAGATTTTCTGAAATTCTTCGTCCTGTGTAAATAAAAATGTAACTATGAGCATTCAATTGGTGGAGCTTATACTCTGCCTTGTTGCCATAATTGGGGAAGAATACAGGAAGCTCTATGTATTGATTTAAGTTATGCTCTGAACACACCTTGGGTAAAAAGGGACTGGTTCTGAGAGAAACTCTGTCATTGTGGAAAATCAAATATGGGGGCGAGTAGATAAGGCCTGTAACTCCAAAACCCTCCTGGCTGAAGTAATGTTGGTTAAGAAGAAAGTCTTCCAAGATAAAAATTTTAGAGGACAAGACTGAGCTGACTCAAAGGGAGGAAGAATGAGAGACTCTAAAACTAGATTTAAATCCCATGGGGGAAGAGTTGCTCTTATTGGAGGACTTAAGAGGGAAGTACCTCTTAGGAATTCTTTGCATAGTCTGTGGGACATGATGTTCGATCCTATTTCTCCTACATGGAAATTAGAAATGGCAGCTATTTGGACTCTGATATTAGCTGCCGCCGCTCCTCATTCAAATGTTTCAGCCAGGAAATCCGGAAGTTTAGAAATGGGGGCAGTAAAAGGATCAATGTCATTCTTTTTTGCCCAACAAGAGAACCTCTTCCATTTACTTGCATAAAGTTTTCTTGTAGTGGGCTTATGGGATGAAATCAAAATGTGTTGAACTGCTGGGGAAACATCTGGGAGCCTGGCTAAGACCAGACGTGGAGAAACCAAGCCGCAGCTTGAGAGTAAGGATGGAAGGGCAGAGACCACCTGACTGATGTGTCAGGAGATCTGGAACTGGGTCCAGTATCCAAGGCTCAACTTGCAGATGAGGCCAGAGGAATGGGAAACAAATCTGTCAAGGCCAGTAAGGAGCAATGTGGATTAACTTGCAACCTAATGACTGAGCTTTCTGAATAACCTTGGGGATCATTGGGAAAGGTGGGAAGGCATAAAGCAGTCCCAGGGGCCAATCGTGAACCAGTGTGCATCCCTGGGTGGCTGTCCCGGTGATGGGACTAGGGCAAAGTAGCTGCTGCATTTGCTGTTGAGGGGAGTGGTGAAAAGATCGCAGCATGGCTGGCCCCATTTGTGAAAAATTAACTCTGCATCTTCCTGTTTCAGGGACCACTCGTGAGGCATCAGAATAGCCCTGCTGAGCTTGTACGCTATCATGTTGGATTTCCCCGGGATGTGCGTTGCGACCAGAAAGTGTTGGGAAGACATCACCCATTGCCATACTCATAGAGCCTTTTGGCATAAGGTATAAGACCTGGTTCCTCTCTGTTTGTTGATGTACCATACAACCGACATATTGTCTGTCTGCATCGCTATAGTCCCTGTAGGAAGAGAGTCTTGAAATGCTTGCAATGCCAGAACCACTGCTGTCATCTCTAGGGCATTGATGTGCAAGTGGTACTCATGTTCTTGCCAAGTCCCTTGAACAGTCTGTCCCAGATAATGCCCCCCCCAATCTGGGAAGCATCCGTGGTCACTGTGGCTATGGGGTGGGGGGCTAGAAATGTCTTGCCCATTGATACCAGGGGGGGAGTGAAGCCACCATGCTAAATCCTTCTTGCAAGACTCCGTGATCCATATCTGATGTGACATTGGCAAATACTGGAATGACCATTGAGCAAAAAGAAGCCAGTGCAGAATTCTCATGTGGAAGTGCCATAGGGACCAGAGTAATTGCTGCAGCCATCGAGCCCAAGATCTTGACAAATTTTTCCTGAATTCTCTTGTTTGCCAAGAGGATTTAAACTTGACGATGGAGGGTTAAAACTCTTTTGTGAGGCAGTTTGCTATCATGGCCTTTGTGTCTAAATCTGCACCTATAAATGAAATATACTGACATGGCAACAAGGCAGACTTTTCGTAGTTTATGGTGATGCCTAGTTGTGCACAGGTGTGAATAGTGGAGTCCCATGCCTCGATGAGTTGATGACTGTTGGTGGCAGTGAGGAGCCAGTCGTCCAGATATGGAAACACCCGGAATACTAGACATCTCAGGTGAGCCGTTACTACTGCCATACATTTGGTGAACACCCTGAGGGCTGTGGTGAGAACAAAGGGCAGAGCTCTGAACTGGTAATGATTGGTTCCCAGCCAGAAGCACAAGTACCTCGAGGACCGCCTGTCCATTTTTATATGGTAGTATGCATCCTGGAGATTGTTAGAACACATCCAGTTGTCCTGACCCAGAAAGGGAAGAATGGACTGAAGTGTTACCATCTAGAACTTCATTTTTTTGACTGTTGAGTTTGCTGAGATCTAAAATGGGTCTCCAGTCCCCTGTCTTTTTCGGAACTAAAAAGAACCTTGAGTAAGTGCCGGATTCAATTTGGTCTGTGGAGACTTCTTGGATGGCTCTTTTTTCTAGTAACCTTTGAACCTTTAGGTTTGCTTGATCCTGAAGACTGGGTGGAACGTCTCGGATTGTGTTTTGATTTGTTGGAGGGGGTGGTTGGGAGAAGGGAATTTTGTAACCCCTGTATATTATTGACAGTACCCAGGTATCTTCTGTGATTGTTTCCCAGGCTTTGGGTTACTGGGATAATCTGTCCCCATCTGCCTCCAGAGGCAGACAGTTGGGCCTCCTTTCAGGAGTGCTGGAAAGGCCTGCCAGAGACAGTATCCCTGTAGGCCTGATTTTGCGGATCCCCCCTGCCGCGGGTTTGGCGTCTCCCATTGTTGTTTCCCCCTCTGCCCCTGGGGAAACTGTCCCCACGTGTGTCAGGCAAAACTCCCTGGGATTTTTTTAACTGTATCTTCCTGCTCTTCTGACCCTTGGAGTAAGGTCTAAAGGGGGTGGAAAAACGTACTCCCATGGCAGAGAGAGTCTTGCCATCTCGTTCACACCTGGTAAACATCTCTTTTACCTGCGGCCCTAACAGCGATGATCCATCAAAGGGAGTCTTGGTAAAAGAGGACTTGAAGGGATCTGCAAATTGACAAAGGCGCATCCAGGAGTGCCTGCACAAAGTAACTCCTGTGCATGCTGCCCTATTCATTCCATCTGCTGCGTAGGATATCAGTCGCATGGAGGAGTTAATTATAGATGTCAAGGTTGCAAGCTGTGAAGTCGCTTTGCTCACAGCTCCTTCAGCTGTAGGATCCTGTAGGGCATCTCCTAGCTCCTTCAGGAGATTTATTTATTTATTTATTTATTGACATTTGTTAACCGGGTTAGTCCAACGGGGCTAATAGCCCATTTTCAGTGGAGACCCGAGGAGAAAAGCTCCAGGTTACAAAAAAAATAATGCAATAAACATGAATCTCAAACAAGAATATTAATTAAAAATCCCATTGAAGGTATGTAAAGTGAGACGAATAATTTAGTGACCTGAGAGTAAAGGCCGCTGAAGCAAACATATGCTTCCCATGCCTGTCCATTGTACGAGACTCTTTGTTTGGCAGATGGACAGAAGAAGTAGTCTCCGCTCTTTCTTGGTGGCTGCCGCCACCACCATGGCATCAACAGGCACACCCTTTGATAGAAAAGACCTAGCCTCGGGAACAGTTATAAATTTATTAGATCTCCTCGGAACTGGTTCTATAGTCTCTGGGGAGCTCCAGGCCATTTGACTCACCGAAGCCAGTAGAGGGTCGAAAGGAGGGGACACCCAAGACGTGGAGGGTCGGGAACCAAATGCATCCAGGTACACAGACTCATCCTCAGAAGGGACAAGGGAATTCCAGCCACCCCTCTGTCTAAGGATTTCCAGGATGTCTAAAAAGGAGACATCCTCAGAGTGGGACCATGGGGACCCTTCTGAGTCCTTCAAGTCTGTCTCCGAAGTGAAGGACTCAGGGGAGTCCAACTGCTTCCTCTTGCATTTTCTCTTCCGAGGGACCTCCTCTGAGTGATGCTCAGGGGAGGTTTCAGAAGAGGTGGGGTCACCCAATGAGGCGTCCTGGAGCATGGGTTCCCTACGCTTGTGGGGGAGGGGGGGCTGGAGCCAGACT
The DNA here is from genome assembly GCF_019279795.1 of Protopterus annectens. Classification (NCBI taxonomy): domain Eukaryota; kingdom Metazoa; phylum Chordata; order Ceratodontiformes; family Protopteridae; genus Protopterus; species Protopterus annectens. Next base: position 200,885,063 of record NC_056727.1, read on the forward strand.
CAGGCACCAAAATAGTAGGAGCCAATGTAGCCGAGGGTGGAGCAGTCTCGGGGGACAGCATGCTCTTCATCACTTCGAAGGCACAGCAGTCTCAGCCCGAAAGATTCCCCAGCTCCAAAGAGTCTGGAGCCCTCCTCCTAACCAAGGGTGATGGCGCAGAGGCTGATGTAGGAGCTGAGCTTACCTGTGCTGAAGAGGGAGAGCGGGGGTCAGACAAGGGTCCGATGCCACTTCCCCCCTCGGAGCTGACGAGAGACCATTGGCCCCCAGATCCTTTGATCGACCGAGATAACGAAGAGATTGGAACAGTGGTCAGAACCAATAGACCAAAGGTGGTCCTCGGAGCCGACGATTCCACCACAATGGCATCCATGCACTCCGGGTCCGAATTCAAGGGAGTCTGAGGAAGAATTGATAACGATGCAGCCTGAGGTGTTGGCGCCAAATCCTTGTAGGCTGGGCTTGATAATAATTTAGCTAATGCCTGTGTCTTGAGAAGCCTCTCCACATCATGATCCAAAAACCTGGATGATCGAGAGGAATGAGAAGAAGACCAATGACTGCCTGCCACAGACTGCAACAGTGGGGATTGTGGAATAGACCTCACCAGCTCCAGAGAGGGAGACCTGGTTCTCTTGAGAGTCCTGACTGGCTGCAAATCCACTGATGGAGCCGCTGGAGAAAGAGATTTGTCGGAACCAATGCTCGGATCCGACAGATTCGCATGTTTATCATTAGACCTTGATGGCTCCGAGATAGGAGCTGTGGAAGATGAAGGCTTAGGTGACTTACCTTGTTTTTTTGCTGGCTGAGAACCCTCAACAGCCACATCAAAAGGGCTCATAAGCAAGCCTCGTAAAATCAACTTATTCTTTCTTTCCTGCAAGACCCGAGAACTAAAGGCATGACAGATAGAACAAGAGTCCTGCAGGTGTACAACCCCTAAGCAATAGACACAGCTCGTGTGCCCATCTGTAAGGGACCTCTTCAGGAAGCACAAGTCACACTTCTTAAAACCCGAAGGTTTTGACTCCTTAGGTTCCTTAGACATACTAGGTAAAGGAAAAACATCAACAACAGTGACAAAGTAACTATTGAAACTTTAAACTCTAAACTATTTAAATTCAAAAAAACTCCAAAATACTTTTTTTTTTTTAAAAGAGGAATGAGAAAGGAGGGAAGTGGAAGAGCCTCTAAGTTAAACAGCGACTCTCCCAACCCAGGAGAGCCTCTAACTTAAACGGCTGCTCCTATAAAAAGGAGAAAAGGAAAGGAAGGAAAAACAAACCCTTAAACGAAGACGGGCTGATAGAAAGGACAGAGAACCCTCTAAGTCAAACGGGTTCAATAGAGGGGTTAGGCCTGAGGGAAAGAACGACTGCCACAGCAACCACAAAAGGCAGCAGCAGGAAGGTTACAAAAGGCATTAGCCTAAGGAGAGCACACTCTAAGACTATATTAATATAAAAAGCTATTTAACTTCAAAAAAACTTTGACAAAAGCCAAAAAGAAGAAAATACTTAGCCTGAGCCAGTACAAGCAATCTCGACGCTGCAAGAGACAAACGAGATCTGGGTAACTACCGCTAGGCGTCTTGGGATATGGACTACCCTCGAGTCAGTAAGAAGCTCTCGAGCTATAGTATACGGCCGAGTCGGAGCCGAGGATCGGCTCTGAACCCAACCAGCAAGGAGGAGGCGAGATGGGACAACATAACATCAAGTATTAATAACAATGCAAGTAACAAAAACATTTACTAAGCAAAGCAAATAGTTGTGAAACATATAGTATAACATAATGCAGAGAAATGTAGGTATAACAGAATACAGAGATAACTGGAGATAAACAATAAAAAAAAAAAAAAAAACAGAAAATTTAAAACAAATCCAGTCTAACCATGAGATATAAGCCCTAATTGCTTAAAAGTGCTGAAGACAGGTGCACTAGAAGAGAGTTGTGAAGAAAAATAGGAGACAGGAAATTAGCCAGATAAAATACAGGGGCAAAGCCAGTTGACAATTTTAGGCTATTTTTAAATGAAGATATGTTGAGATTGTTTTGGATGTGCTGAGGAAGAACATTTCAGTCCTTAGCTATTTTATTGGAATAGAGCGAGTCATCATGGTAGTTGTGAGATTGGGTAACTTTTAGCATTAGTCTGCTGGGAGACCAAAGGGATCTGCAGTTAACGTTAGATTAGACAAGGCCTGATAGTGCAGGGCAGCTACTGGAGTAGTTTATAACTTTGTGAGCAAATGAGAGTTGGCTTACAGTCAACAGGTTGGGAAGTTCCAGCCAGTTTACATGCTGAAGAGTGGAGCAGTGATGAGTTTTATGGGGATGATTGGCTGCAAACTTAGCTATTTTGTTATAGCGGGACTCTAGATTAAAGTTAGCTTTACTTAGGTTGGTGAAAATATCTGAGCAGTAGAGGAGGGTAGATAGTAGGAGAGATCTAGCTGTGGCTAGCATGGCTTGGTGAATAAGGTATGGTTTAACCTAGGGGTCTGCAATCTTCACTATCAAAAGAGCTATTTTTGGCCCCTCTCCCACCAAATAAAATTCATCTGGAGCCACAAAACCTATTTAACCCCTAAAATGAAGATATCAAAACCTGTTTGACCCCTAAAATGAAGATAACATGTACAGAGCATATAAAGTGTCACAGTATCACCTCACTCTCTGAAATAAGAGGGGTTCGCTTTGAAAGAAAAAATAAAAACAGCCATTATTTATTTCCATATTATTCATTTTTATTTCAATGTTACAGGGAGCCACTTCAGAGGGTTGGAAGAGCCGCATGTGGCTCCAGAGCTACAGGTTGCCTACCCATGCCCTAACCTAAAGAGTACCATGACACGCATTGCAAACTCCTATAGATACGAGTAGATTTTGTAAATGTTCCACTTTCTTGTTAAAGAAAAAACAAAAGGCATGTAAGAAAATGTTTACGTGTAAGAAGAAAGGTAGACCATTAGCTCATAATTCTAAATTAAATAAGGAAAATAACTGTGTCCAGCTTTTGTTAGAAAAGAAAGTCACATAATCCAACACATTAGCAAGTGAGCTAGCATCTTGAATACGAGTACAAGCCTTATGCTAAACAGATCTAACCCCAGTCCAGCTTCACAGGTCACCTGCTTCATTAGTGTCCCATTCAGGCACTTTCTGTGTCAGTCGATGTCTCACTTGCCCTGAGTTTCTGTCCGTCTGCTGCTGCCATTTGTGCATCTTTTGCTTGAAAAGAGGGAGGTGTTTGATGGTCCATCTTTCCTTTAGTTTATTCCACTCCTAGGTGGAAACTTTACTTGGATCTGCAGTCTGCTGTTTTGAGCTACCCAGTTCATTAAATTGTTTGAATCTGTCTAGATCTGATGTTATCCATTTCACTATTCCTCACGACTGGGTCTTGGATCCAACTTCAGATCCGATCTGGCACTACACACAACATAGATTCAAGGCTCAATCCCCTCCCTCTCCCACAATCCCCTTCTGCACTCTAACCCCCAGATCTGATGTTATCCATTTCATTATTCATCATGGTTGGGTCTTGAATCTAACGTCAGACCCGATCCGGCACTACACAAGACATAGATTCAAGGCTCAAGCTCCTCCCTCTCCCATAATCCCCTTCTGCTTTCTAACCCTCAGATCTCATTTGCCACGTTTATGAACAGTTGTGATTTCCGACTCAGAGCTGCTTTTCTTGTTTTTACAAGTTTTACTCAGATAAGTGATTTCTTTATTTGTTAAGCTTAAATAGTTCTGCCACCATCCTCCCCTCCCTTATCTAGCTGGTCGCTGGCATTAGGGCTTTGTTGTAATCCCCCTTTTTTTCCTTAGTCGGCGCTTGATGCCTTTTTTGGTTTCTGTAACTGAAAGGGTTAGTCTTGTTTCTTAAAGTGGTTGTATAAATTATTTTTTGCTTAGTACTCAGCAAGTACTTGACAGGAGTTTTTAGGTCCTGTTTTCTTTCCTTTTTGGGTGTTTTTAATGTGTGTGTGTGTCCGACTGTTAGGTATGTCTGAGAAAGACAATCCCACTGGATTTAAAAAGTGCTCTAGTTGTGGGTTTAAGATGCCAAATTCTGACGCCCACATGAAGTGTGTGTATTGTTTGGGCACAAACCACCTCAAGGCTGATTGCTCTGTCTGCACAGCATTCAACGCTCGAGCACTGTTGGACCACCGAAATAAGTTGCTGTTGAAGGACATGGCTTAAGGGCATCCTTTTGTCTCAAATTCCCCTACTCCTTTAGGCCCTAACGGTTCCAAAAGGAAAGCCCCATCTGCTCCACCGGGCGCTTCTCCTTCTTTGTCTCAGAAGTGGCCTAGGCTGTCGGATCAGAGATCTCTGGATACAAAACTGCTTTTGGCCATCTCAGATTCAGTATCTCTGGACCTGTCTGCAGGTTCTGAGGTCTCTTCACAGCCGATACCCTCGGATCCGACTGGAGTTCAGGCCACTTCTGATCCATTTGACCCTTCGGATTTGAAGAAGGCTGTACATCAGGAGTCAGATCCGACAGGTTTGTCTGATCTGATATTACTCTTTGAGGGCTCCCCTTCCAGATCCACTAGGAATCCGAAGCACTTGGCTTCTATGGATTGGAGCTGATCTTTGGATCAGCGTCCTCATAGGTCTGCTTTGCAGTCCAGGCTTGAATCCCCAGCTAAATCTTCCCATTCTTCAGCTTCCTTCAGATCCTCCAGGAGCCTTTTGCTTACAGATATGAACAGGATGATGAGGAGCTTCCTCAGGGTTCAAATAGAGATGGGTCTCTTGGCATCTCCAGCCCGGTCGGGCTCGTCGAAATCCCCGGCTCCAAGGTTGCCCTCTCCTGTTCCATCTCTCCCTGTTTAGGAATTCCAGGACCCGGTTCACATGAGCAAGGAGTTGATGGGTCTAGGAATGCATGATTTTCCAACTCCATCAGGGTCACTGACCAATCCATTCCATTGCCTTCGGATCAGTGTGGTTCTCGGCTCAAAGAGGTCAGTGCTAGGTCTGTGGAAAAGGGATCAAGTCTGGGCTTTTCAGATCGGTCCCTTCCCTTGGGGACCTTGGCCTCCAACAGCTTGATGCTGGTACTGTCCAGTGGGTCAGGACCTGCTGTTTGCTCTACTCCTTCATACCATGTGGTTTTGTCTCCCAGATTTGGGGAGAGAATTTTCTCGAGTCAGTCAGCCTTTCGGGTGGTAGAATGGACTTTCTCCAAGTTTGGAGCAGCATCTTCCCCTCTACTGGGTACATCACAACTTGTCACTATTCTGAGCCCTGAACCCGTCCATCCTGTCCAGGTTCAATCCTCCAGAGGTAGCCTTCAGATGGCATCTAACCCCCAGGGGGCTCCCCTCTCTTCATAGTCCTCCCCTGAGCCCCACACAGAGAAGTTGCCATGAAAGTGAAAGTGCAAGAGGAGGCACTTAGACTCGAAGTCTTTCTTGGAGGACACAGATTTCAATGATGGGGACGGGTCCCTCAGGTCTCTGCCAGATTACTTCTCCTTTGGAGACAGTCTGGAGCCATTGAAACACAAAGGTGGATGGTCTTCCCAACCCATCTTCAGAGTACTCTGATGTTCTTCGTGTTTTACTGTTGCACTCATTACATTTGGGGTTATCTGCTTGCAGGTAGCCCTGTCGACCTGATTATCAAAGTCTTGGGTCCTGCATTGGTTGCTGTCTCATCTTCTATGACGTCAGGAAGTCAGGGGTATAAAACATGCAGCTGACACCATTACATCAGTCTTTCTTGCCATGCGGTGCCCGAAGCAGAAGCAGTTCGCAAGTGCCGGTCGGCCGACTCCTAAAATTTTCGTTTTAGAGTTTCAGATCCGAAGTCTTCAACTAAGCTAAGTACCCCATTGGGGATCCTTTTTCTTGCTCTAAACTGATGTCAGTAAAATTTAACAGTTGTATTTCTTGTGGAAAGCAAATACCTCATAAAAACTTTCATTCGTACTGCATTCATTGCTTAGGCCCAGACCACAATGTACCTCGCTGTCGGTTTTGTGCCTTATTCAAACCTCAAACTATTCGTCATCGGTTAATTTTTCATCTAAATATTTTGCTACTCAGTTCAATTATCCAGAAATGGCTACGGTAAGCCACCCAACCACCGACATTCCGAAAAAATGCAAAGATAAAGACAAAGACAGACCGCATAGGTCCAAAGCTGCGGACGATGCTTCTCCTAAGCTAGTCGCCAGTTCGCAAGTACTCAGTGAGGCGCTTTCGCAGTCCCTGATAACCGCTATGTCAGATTCTCAGGCCTCTACTGAGAGACCCATTCGGAGTCCAGTATGCCACGAGATGCTTCTTCGACTGTGGAACCTGCGGATGTCTCTACCTTGGATGGGTCTGGAGCCGCTGTGCAGACACCAGCTTCTGAGGGTGTATTCAGGCCAACTGACTTGCATATTAAACCAATCCCATCTTCTTCTTCAAGGCCTAAAACTCAATCCATGCCTAAAAAACCCAACGCCCAGACCACATGATCAGGCCCCTATGCCTGAAAAACAAATGATAAGAATGGCTGAAGACCTTATTACTCTAATCAGGGGAAGCCACCCTTCTCCCTCTAAGAGACCTAGAACTGATTTTCCTTCTGATTCTTATGATCAGGATTCTGAAATTTCTGTTTTCTCTGATGACCAGGAGTTGCCCTTATCTACCTATGAGGATTCTGATGCAGATGACTCCATTCCCTCTGCTTCCCCTCCAGAGGATTTCTCTTTTGGTGAAACCTTGCATACTCTTAGGGAGCATTTCCGTTGGGAAAGCCAGGATTACTCTGACTCCACAAAGAGGCTTAGGGAATTCTTACTCCTGCCTCAACACAGGCCTTTAGCTATCCCTCCTGTGCTGGACATTGTAGATGATACCTTTTCGGAATTTAGCCTGGCCCCTGACACTTTACTTCCAGCTCCCAGAAAACCTGAGAGGTATTACAGGGAACCTGACTCTCACAATTTCCTCTTTAAGAATTCGACTGCGGATCCTGAGACCATTTCACAGGGACCCAAAGGCATTAAGGCTACTACTGTCAAAAACCCTACTCCCTCTGACAGAGATTCCAGGGCCCTGGACAGATGGGTTAAGAAGGTATACACTTCTGCAACTTTGGCCATTAGGGCCTTAAACTGCCAGTTTCATATGTTAAAGTATCAGCAGCATATCAATGGATTGCTTAAACAGAAAATTATGTTGATTCCTGACTGTGCTGAAAATAAAGAATTACAGGATTTAATGCATTCTGCTGAACAAGTTGGAAAACATACTTTGTAAATGTGGTTTTGATTCATTAGACGCATCTTACAGGGCTACTGTCACTGGGTCTTTACTTAGAAGGCATGCTTGGCTTAAGAAGCAATCTTTACCAGGTCATGTCAAAGCTAAATTACTGGATGCTCCCTTAAACCAAGACCGCCTGTTTGGCAACAAAGCAGAAGAAGTGCTTAAAAAGATGGAGGAAAAAGCTAAATCTATGCAAACTGTTAAAGATTTCCTACAAGTACAGCCTCCCAGATTTAGTAGGCACTGGCCTTCTAAGAATTGGTCCTTTCCTGCCTCTTCCAGACCTTCTCAGTCCAAACCCAGAACCAGCAGAACACCCAGGCTTCAGTCCCATGGTACTCACAGGCCTAAGCAGTGGGGGGCTCCTACTTCCAAAACTGGGAGTAGTAAGACACCCCCCTATGGTAAACTGTCACAATGAATCAACTTTAAACCTTCCAAGCCCTGCTCAACTGACTGTTCCTTTAGGGGGAAGATCGCCCTGCATGCAAAAAACTGGGAACTCATTACCCAAGACAAATGGGTTTTAAATATAGTTTCCCAAGGATACAGATTCCACTTTCACTCCTTACCAACCCCAAACGGTTGGCCAGACCTACCCCCAAATCAGTGGGCAGAGGCTCAAAAGCAAGTTTTCTCTCTTCTAAGCACCAGGGCTATTCAACCTGTCCCAGAAGAAAAATGGGGGCAAGGTTTCTACTCAAGACTGGTACCCACAAAAGACAGTTCCTGGCGTCCTATCCTGGACCTGTCTATCCTAAACACTTTTTTGGTAGTCCCAAAATTCAAAATGCTAACTCTTCATCAGCTGCTTTCCATGCTAGGCAAAAATGCCTGGTTGGCAACACTGGATTTAAAGGAAGCCTATCTGCACATCCCAATAAGGGAACCTTGCCGAAGATACCTACACTTCAGAGCAGGCTACATGCACTGTCCGTTCTCTGCACTGCCCTTTGGCTTATCTACTGCACCCAGCATATTCACAAAGTGCCTAGCTCCAGTCATTGCATTTTGCAGGCAAAGAAATATTCATGTATACCCATACCTGGATGATTGTCTAATTCAGGCAGAAAGCCTGGACATACTATTAAATTTCTGGGATTTGTAAAGAAATGACTAACTTCTCTGAGGTACACCATAAACGAAAAGAAATCACATCTGGTACCCTGCCAACAAATTGTATTTCTGGGAGCAAGCTTGAATACAACTTCCCAGATGGCCTACCTCACGCCAGAGAAACAAGTTCATTTGATAGCCTACTTCAAACGAATGGTCACAAAGACCCAGCTATCTGCAAGGAAAATACTGCAAGCCCTGGGGTTCATGGCCTCTTGCCTTCTACTAATTCCATATGAAGAAACTACAATGGTATCTAAAATGCCTATGGTGTCAACATTCTCAGGACTAGAATCAATGATTCCTATCATACCTTGTCTAAAGATAGTTCCTTTGGTGGGCAGAGGCCTGTCACTAAAACAAGGTACTGCCATTCACTCTACCTCCTGCCGCCCAAACCCTAACAACAGATGCATCAGACTATGCATGGGGGGCTCACTTGGCAGGGAAGTGCATTCAGGGCAAATGGAACCCGAGTCAAATGCACCTGCATATCAATCAAAAAGAAATGTTAGCTGTACGGAATGCTCTGACAGCCTTCAAGGACCACATTCTTCCAGGGCAATTATTGGTAAAGATGACAACACCACTGTTATGTGGTGCATAAACAAGCAGGGGGGAACTCACTCATACCCTCTCTGCAGACTAGCCATGGTTCTGTGGAACACAGCCTTGAGCTACCAAGTGCACCTACAAGCTCAATTCCTGACAAGCAAGCTAAATACACTGAAAGACGACCTGAGCAGAATTCTATTGGACCCACACGAGTGGAAACTGGAACCAAAGATATTCAGTATTTTGAGAAACAAATGGGGGAGCCCAGAGATAGACCTGTTTGCCTTCCCTCAGAACTACCAGTTGGACAAATTCTGCACAAGGACTCCCCACAAACAAGCTTGGAAAGTGGATGCCCTATTCTTCATCTGGAAAAGCCTATCAGTTTATGCCTTTCCCCCCTCTGCCTCTCCTCTCCAAAGTGCTACTAAAGATCATACAGGGCAAACCAAGGACAATACTTATTGCACCAAACTGGCCACACCAACACTGGTGTACCCCCTCTTGCATCTGTAACCATGGCACCTGCCTCAGACCCCTACCTTGCTGTGCCACCAGGAGGGCCAGGTTCTGTACCCACAGCTTCAAACCCTGAACCTTGCAGCCTGGCTAATTACATGATCTCTCCATTACCATCCCTCAGCAAGCAAGTGATGGATGTCATTCTGGAGGCAGGGAGGCCTAGTACTAGAAAATCCTATGCTGAAAAATGGAAAAGATTCTGTTCCTGGAGCCAAACACAGGGATGGACACAACTGTGCCCAATTTATCGCACATTGTTCAATACTTAACTGAGATGATTCACAAGGGCCTTTCTTTTTCTTCCATCAAAATTCATGCCTCTGCCATTTCAGCTCATTATAACACAGAGCCACCCCTCTTCACTCATCCACTGCTGAAGCAATTCCTCAGAGGGGCCAAAAACGTAAGATCACCCAGGAGAGCCCCTACTCCAGCCTGGGACCTTAGCTTTGTATTGGAAAAGCTCACTCTACCTCCCTTTGAGCCAGCTGCAAATGCAGAGTTGAAATTCCTTTCTTGGAAAACAGCCTTCCTTCTAGCCATCACTTCAGCAAGAAGGGTGTTTGAATTACAGGCCCTCATGGCAGTGGAGCCTTTCCTCATCTTTCATGCGGACAGGGTGTCCCTCAGGACCAGTCCCTCCTTTATGCCCAAGCTGGTATCCAGTGTGACCCTTAATCAGTCTATTCATTTGCCAACCTTCTTTTCTAATCCACAGAACAAAGGGGAACGAATACTGCACTCCTTGGATGTGCACAGACAACTTGCATTTTACTTGGACAGGAGTAAGCCTCTCAGGAAATCTGAATAGCTGCTGGTTGCATTTGCTGGAGGGGCAGAGGGGAAGGCCATTTCAAAGCAAAGCATTTCTAAGTGGATAGGCCATTGCATTCATTTCTGCTATAAGCACCATGGAAAATTACCCCACAGGGGATAAGACCACATTCAACCAGGGCTGCATCTACCTCTACCACCTTTCTCAGAGGTGTCCCTACCAGGGACATCTTAGATGCTGCTACCTGGAGTTCTGTACATACTTTCACCTAGCATTACCACTTGCCACTTTTTTCTAAATCCAGAGCTGGTTTTGCCACTGCAGTCTTGCAGGGCCTTATAGCTGGTCCTAATACTATCTAATTGCCTCCTCCCTTCCTTAGCTTTGGGAATCTACCCAAATGTAATGACTACAACAGTGAAACACGAAGAACATAGTACAGTTGTGTACACTTACCATAAATGTAGATGTTCGAGTGTATTCACTGTTGCAGTCCTGCTTACCCTCCCTCCAGCCCCCTGACTTCTATTGACTATAACTCTATTCTTGCTTACTATGCTTAAAGCTTTTTGGTGTATTTGCTTTTTGTTGGAGGTGTAACCTTGTATATAATTGCTTCCCATTATGGGGGCACCTGACATCTGGGGCAAGAAAAACTGATGTAATGGCGTCGGCTGCATGCTTTATACCCCTGACTTCCTGACGTCATAGAAGATGAGACAGCAACGAAAGCATGATCCAAGACTTTGATAATCAGGCTGACCGAGGGCTACCTGCAAGCAGATAACCCCAAATGTAATGACTGCATCAGTGAATACACTCGAACATCTACATTTATGGTAAGTGTACACAACTGTACTTTCCTGAAGGCTTTCGGATGGGCCCATCTACTTCCTGGCTGTTGTCCCCCTCCCCAGCAGGTGAGCTAATCGACCTTATTTTGCGCAGAGCATGGAAGGAACCTGATGCCATGGAACCGGTCCCTAAGAAGGCTGACAAGTTCTTGAGCCCCCCTTCTGATATGATGCATTGGAGCAAAGGCATTCCAGTTAATGCCATTGTTTTTGCCTCAGCCACCAAAAAGGATCTGGCTGAACAGAGCAACACTCTCCATTCCCTGAACAAGGAATCTTGGATGATAGACATGGGAAGCGTGTCTATGCCTCAGCCATGTTTGGCTTGAGAGCTCTAAACTATCTGGTACACTTTATCTGCCTTCAAAGAGATCTGGTTGCTGAACTAACCAAATCTCTTTCAAAGTTGTTGTCTGCAGAGCACCTCAAAAAGATCTCTCCCCAGCTAACCACTCTGTCTTTTCTTGCCAACTCCTCAATGAAGTTAATTTCTAATGCTGCTGAGGGTACCTCTTGAGCAGCCGGTGCAGGCATTACCTTGAGACGTCATGCATGAATGGGGTTATGTGGGTTTGCAGAATCCTTCAAGGCATCTTTCATGAATGCCCCCTTTGATGGCTTCTCAATTTTTGGACCATCAGACGAGGAGACTTTGACCTCCAGTGAGCAGGAAGGGAAGACACTGTTGGCGGTAGGGATCAAATTCTCTACCCCCCCCCAGAGGTCTTTTTCCAAGAACCGTTGGGGAGGTAAGAAACTTTGATTCCGAAAGTTGCAGAGTTCCTTCCAGGATGCTTCTGAACATTCCCCTTCCAGAGAAAGGGGAAGAGGATTCAGTGGTAGACACCACCCTAGAGGCAGGGGGGGGGGGGCTGCAAAACCAGAGCTTCAGAAAACCTTTCTCCAAAAAACCCTTTCAGCACCCCTGAGACATTGCCCGACTGTCCTGCCTTGGAGGCAGTCGGAGGTCGGTTCTTATTGCACCCAAACAACTGGACAGCCATTTCAAATGATTGGTGGGTGCTCAATATCATATCCAGGGGTTATTACATTTCCTTTTCCCAGCCATCTCCAAGTCCCAAGAGAGTTCTCCGTGATGTGCTACCCAGTCAGAGAGAACTGGCTCAAAGAGAAGTTCTAAAACTTCTAGAAAAAAGAGCCATCCAGGAGGTCACACAAGACAAAGGGGGTATGGAACTTATTCTTGCTTCTTTTTGGTGCCAAAAAAGACTGGGGACCTGCGTCTGATTTTGGACCTCAGCCAGTGATATTTGTTTGTCAAGAAGTTGAAGTTCTGGATGATCACAGTTCAGTCCTTCCTGCCGCTTTTGCGCAAGGATGAGTGGATGTGCTCCTTCGATCTCCAGGATGCCTACTATCACATCAAATTGGACAGGCGCTTCAGGAGGCATCTGCGCTTCTGGCTGGGAGCCAATCATTTTCAATTCAGAACTCTGCCGTTTGGACTCATCACAGCCCCCTTGGTGTTTACCAAATACTTGACAGTGGTCAAGGCTCACTTGAGACTGCTGGGATTCCAGGTCTTTTTGTACCTGGATCCTTACAGCTCCCACAAAGCATCAACTGACATTAGCGACGCAGTACCTTTTGGAGACCTTCAACAAGATAGGCATTACAGTCAGTGGAGCCAAATCAAAACTGACTCCAATGCAAAGTCTGGACTTTATAGGGACCCGGCTCAAACAGTGATAGAAACTGCAGCAGCTTTTCCCCCTCAGAGAGTGGATTTGCTCAGGCAGCAGGTCAAGGAGATTCTAGAGGTCCTGTTGCTGCAGGTCAAGGCTGTAAGATCCATGTCAGCAGCTATCCTCCTTGTATCGCTGGTGAGGTATAACATGTGAGTACTCCAGTGGATGCTAGCAGTCCAATGGTCCATTCTCTATCATCTGATGTCTGTGCCAGTACGACTAACACCCATTTACAGGCGAGATGTTCAGTGGTGTTTTTTTTCAGAGACAGACCCTTTTCTCTTCCCCCTCCCATGGCCACAGTGACCACGGATGCTTGCCTGCTAGGGTGGGGGGGCATTTTCAGGGCAGAACGGACTAAAGGCACGTGGTCCCATACAGAGACCAAGTTGCACATAAACATTCTAGAGATGAGAGCAGTTCTCCTGATGTTGCAAACCTTTCATGATTGCCTACCCCTGGGGACAGTTGCAGTTCATACAGACAACATGTCAGTGGTCTGGTACATCAACAAACAGGGGGAACACATTTTTATCCAGTGTGCAGAGAGGCCATGAGAGTGTGGGAATGGGTGATTTCTTCCAATCGCTTTATTCGTGAAACTCGCATACCTGGGGAGTCCCAACATGTTGGCAGACAGACTCAGCAGGTCCATCTTGAGCCCGCAGGAGTGGTCCATCAACCCATCAGTAGCATCACAGGTATTTGGACAATGGGAACAGTCTTACTGTGACCTCTTTGCATCCCCAATGAACAGCAAATGCAGCGGGTACTTTGCCCTGAGCCCTCCAGAAGGGGAGCCCCCAAGGGACACTCTAGTCCACGATTGGCCTCCAGGTCTCCTTTATGCATATACACTGAGTCCGTTGATCCCCAAGGTGCTTCAGAAAGCCCACAGACTGTAGTGTCCCATGATCCTTATTTCCCCTTTCTTACCTTGTCAGGTATGGTTTCCCTTCCTATGGACTCATCTAAAGTATCCTCCTTGGATACTAGATCCCACACTGGATCTCATCTCTCATCCCTCGGAACTGCAAACACCAAACCTCCGATCCCTTTGTCTAACTGCATGGTTTCTCCACTTTCCGTGATAATAACAGAGTCCATCCTGGCTTCATCTTTTAAGAGAGTTATTTTGGCGCCTCAGAAACCATCATCTCAAAAACTCTACAACCGTAAGTAGAAAAGGTTTTCCTTTTGGGCTGTTGAAAGAAATCTCGATCACTTCTCTGCTCCTGTTTCAGATATTCTTCTGTTTTTATCATCTCTTTATCAAGAAGGTACCAGTTTCTCTACCATAAAGCTGCATTTGGCTGCCATTTCTAATTTTCATGTTAGTAGGGAGCCTACTTTTTCCTCAAAACTGTGCAAGGCCTTCATGAAAGGTGTTTTTCTCCTCAAGCCCCCTGTCAAAGAGCCTTCTCACCCTTGGAATTTGGCTATGATGTTGCAGTCTCTCACTTAAAGCCCTTTCAAATCAGCTCATTCCTGTGATATTAAGTTATTGTCCTGGAAAATGACCTTAATGGCCTTTCTTGTGACGATAACTTTGGCTAAGAGGGTCTTGGAACTACAGGCTTTCTAGTCCAAACCACCATATATCATCTTTCACAAAGACAGAGTGGCATTGAGAACTAGACCTTCCTTCATGTCCAAGGTAGCCACTGAAAATATCAGCCAGTCTTTTCAGTTACCTGTCATTTTTCTGAATCATTCCAACAAAGACGAATACCTCCTCCGTACACTGGATGTACATAGACAGTTACGATTTAACTTACATGGGACTAAACCTTTCAGGAAATCTAATTGTTTGTAGTCTTCTCTCTGAACAGACATGGTCAAGCAGTGTCTAACGTGACAATTTCCAAATGGATTTCAAACTGTATTTCCACCGTTTATTCTCTCAGTGGCTTAGAGTTACCTCTTCCGCCTAGGGCTTACTCTCTCAGGTCAGTTGCTACCTCATTAGCTTTTTCTGAGAGGGTGTCTATAGATGACATTTGTGCTGCAGCCACTTGGTCCACTCCTCACACCTTTGTTTCTCATTACAAATTGGATATTGTCTCCATAGATAGAGCATCTTTTGGCTCCATGGTGCTCAGGCACATCCTTCCATAGGGACTCCTGGGTTATATTGTAGCTGGGGATTCTAACTTAGTCATGAGGAATAATGAAGTGGATAACATCAGATTAGCAGATGTTCTTCGTGTTTCACTGTTGCAGTCATCACCTGTGAGTTATCCCTGCTGTGGTAGCCCTTCGGCCTGCCCAAATACCAGAGTCAATGTTTTTCTGCGTCAGCTGCTGTCGCTTGCTGCCTGACGTCAGGTTGTCAGTGCGATAAAGGAAGGCAGCCAATGCCATTACATCAGTCTTTCTTGCTGTGGAGCCTGTAGCAGAAGCAGTTCGCAAGTGTGCCGGTCGGTTACTATCAGAGTTTGAATTACAGCTGAAAACGTCTAAAGCTAAGTGCCCCATTGGGGATCTTTTTTTCTTGCACTGACTGATGTCCGAAAAAGTTAACAATTGTCTCACCTGTGGAAAGCAAATACCACACCGAGACTTCCATTCATACTGCGTCACTTGTTTAGGCCCAGACCACGACGTCCCCCATTGCTGGTTCTGTGCCCTCTTTAACTCGAGAACCATTCGTCGTAGAGCTCTTATTGTGGCCAGGTATTTTCTTCTTCCATTTTTGCATTCTGAAATGGCATCTGTCAGCCAACAATCCATACATATTCTGAAAAAACGTAAGGATAAAGATAGAGACAGACCACACGAGGCTAAGCCTTCTGATGACTCTACTGCTAAGCAGGTCGTCAGTTCTCTGGAATTCAGTGAGGTGCCTTCGCAGCCTCTGATGCCCGATTTGATACCTTCGCAGGCCTCTACTGAGACCCTTTCAGAGTCCAGTATGCCACAGAAATCTTTTTTTGTCTTTCAAGCCTTTGGTTATCTCTGTCTTGGTTTGGTCTGGAGCCGTAACGCAGGCACCGGCTTCCGAGGAGGGTTTTCGCACTACCGAATCTAGACAAAATCCAACATCTTCTCCTCTGACTACCGTTTCTCTCAGAGGGATGGATACACTTAGGCCTAGAAGCAAGGCCACTCCTAGGAAAACTACCTCTAGCCACCATTTTCCTCCTGCTCCACCACCCCAATCTCAAATGCTTAAAATGGCAGAGGATCTTATCACTCTTATTAAGGGTAGTCAGGCCACACCTTCTAAAAGGAAAAGAGACCTTTCTCCTGAAATACTGACAGAACAGGATTCTGAGGAGTCTGTTTATTCAGATTTTGAAGAGGAACAACAACCTCTGACTGCTTATGAAGATTCAGATGCAGAGGAATCCATTCCTTCTGCCTCCCCACCAGAAGATCTTTTTTTTGGAGAAACCCTTCACACCCTCAGGGAAACTTTCCACTGGGAATCCAAGGACTTCCCTCAGTCTAAGAAAAGAATAAGAGTGTTTCTAGACCTGCCCCGGCACAGACCCTTGGCCATCCCTTCAACCATAGAGGTGGATGATGATGTCTTTCATGAATCCAGCTTAACTCCTGACACCCTCCCCACTGCTCCCAGAAAACCTGACAGGCATTACAGAGTACCAGATTCTCACAAATACCTGCACAGAAATCCTGCTGCAGACCCAGAGGTCATTACACAGGGACCAAACGGAGCTAAGGCTAGTTCTACAAAGAACCGTATTCCTTCTGACAAGGACTCCAGAGCTCTGGACAGATGGGGTAAAAAAGTACACACATCTGCAACTTTAGCTATCAGAGCACTCAACTGTCAGTTCCACGTCTTAAAAATCAACAATACACTTTGGAACTATTAAAACAAAAGCTTTCAACCTTTCCTGACTGTGCCAATTCGAAAGTTAGCAGATTTACTGCACTCTACTTGTCAAGTGGCTAAACACTCATTACACTGTGGATATGACGCTCTAGAAACATGAAGCAGGGCAGCAGTGCAAGGATCTGTCATTAGGAGACATGCATGGTTGAAGGAAAAACCTCTCCCTAATCATGTCAAATTTAAATTACTTAATGCACTCTTGGATAAGGACCGCTTGTTTGGAATTAAAGCAGAAGAAGTGCTTAAAAAGATGGAAGACAAAACAAAATATATGCAAAAAGGAAAACCTTCTAAGTTCAGCAAGAATTTTCACTCAAAACACTGGTGTTTTCCTGCAACTAGCAGACAGGGGCAAGGCAAGCCCCACAGGGACAGACCACCCAAACTCCTATCCCAGGGATAGCAGAGAACCAAACAGTGGACCACTTCCACTCCAAAGGCAGGGAGTTCTAAGACATCCCTCTATGGCGAAAACTCTCAATGACTCCCTTTCCCCTTCTGCCCTCTTTTCACTCACCAAAAACTAAGAGGAGGCTCTCCCTCTGCAAATAAAATTGACTTTCTGTAACAAAGGACCAATGGGTCTTAAAGATAATTTTTCAGGGATACAAATGCTCCTTCAACGAACTCCCAATTCTAAGAAGGTACCCAGACTTACCTCCAAATCAGTGGGCAGAGGCATTGAAACAAGTCCAAACTGTCATATCCTAAGGGGCAGTAGAACCTCTCCCCTCGGATCAAACAGGCAAAGGCTTTTATTCCAGACTATTCCTTGTTCCCAGAAAAGAGGGCACTTGGCACCCCACCCTGGATCTAGCTATTCTGAACACCTTCCTGGTGATCCCCAAACTCAAAATGCTAACTTTGCAGCAGCTGCTGCCTATGCTGACAAAAAATGCCTGGTTAGTTACCCTAGATCTAAAAGATGCCTACCTCCACATCACCATAAGGGAATCCTGCAGGAAATTCCTTTGCTTCAGAGCAGACTCACAACACTTTCAGTTCTCTGCACTACCCTTTGGCTTATCTACTGCTTCCAGGGTATTCACCAAATGCTTAGCCCCGGCCATAGCCTTTTGCAGACAGAAAAATATACAAATGTACCCTTATCTGGATGACTGCCTCATTCAGGCAGATTGCAAAGAAAAGCTCCTCAAGGGCCTCCTCTTTGTCAAAACCCTCCTAATCTCCTTAGGGTACACCATCAACGAGAAGAAATCAAAGCAGACACCCTCCAGGAAGATCATTTTCTTGGGAGCACTGCTGGACACAGCATCCCAAATGGCCTTCCTATCCCCAGAAAAGCAGAGCTTCCTGCCTCTCTATTTTACCCAGCTGGCTTCCACAAGTCACCTCACTGAGAGGAAGTTCCTCCAAGCCTTGTGGTACATGGCATCTTGTATCTTTCTAATTCTTCTGGCCAGGCTTCACATGAGAAAACTTCAGTGGTACCTAACGAACCTTTGGTGTCAGCACTCTCAACCTCTAGAGACCTCTCTCCCTCTGATCCCCTGTATAAGGGCCGAGTTTCTCTGGTGGGCAGGGGCCTGTGCCCAGAACAAGGGACTTTCCTTCACTCTCCGCCCAACTGGGCAGACCATTGCCACTGACACCTCAGACATAGCTTGGGGTGCTCACCTAGAAGGTAGGTGCACCCAAGGTCTTTATGATGCCCAGCACCTTCCCTTGCACATCAACCATAAGGAAATGATGGCAGTACAAAAGGCTCTGACATCCTTTAAACCCCATCTCAAGCCAGGGCTCTCATTATCAAAACAGACAACACCACAGTAATGTAGTACATCAACAAACAGGGAGGGACCCAATCTTAACCTCGGTGCAGGCTAGCCATGAACCTCTGGCTGACAGCCTCTTCCATGGGACTACACCTGATAGCCCAATACCTACCAGGGATCAACAACACCCTGGTAGACCACTCAAGCAGAAACTTACTGGACCCCCACGAATGGCAGCTCCACAGAAAAATCTTTTTACAAATCACTCAGGCGTGGGTGACTCCGGAGGTGGATCTCTTTGCTTCGCATCTCAACCAGCAGCTGAAAAAATTCTGTACCAGGGAGTATCACCACCTAGAATGGGAGGTGGATGCCTTGACCTTCCCCTGGAACTTTGTGTATGCATTCCCTCTTCTGCCTCTTATTCCAAAGATAGTGATCAAAATAAGGGAGGAGAGACCAAAGGCCATACTCATTGTTCCAGATTGGCCCAGACAACATTGGTACCCCTTACTGCGCAGTCTGACCTTACAGCCTCCCAGGCAGCTTCCCCTGATCTCAGACCTCTTAACTCAGGTGGGGGGGATGCTGCACCCATACTTACAGACTCTCAAACTATCAGCATGGCTAATACTGTAAAAGCAAACAGGTCCTAGATATTATCACAGAGGCCAGAAGGCCCAGCACCAGAAAATCTTACACAGGAAAATGGAAATGATTTTGCTCCTGGAGCCAGTCCAGAGGGGGCAATACCTCCCAACCTTCCATCCCTCTTATCCTGGACTACCTAGCAGAGCTACTTAATAGTGGCTTCTCCTTCTCCTCTACTAAAATCCACGCCTCAGCCGTTTCAGCTCATTTTAATACAGAATAGCCCCTGTTCTCCCATCCTTTGATTAGACAATTCCTCAGAGGGGCATCTAATATCAGACCTCCCAGAAGGCCACCCACTCTAGCCTGGGACCTGAATTATGTTTTGGAAAAACTAACTTTAGCACTCTTCAAACCTGCTGCTTCAGCAGAACTAAGATACCTCTCCTGGAAGACTGCTTTTTTCCTAGCTATCACCTCAGCCAGAATGGTTTCAGAACTTCAGGCAATGATGGCCATTTAGCCCTTCATCATCTTCCATGCAGACAGGGTCTCCCTGAGGACTAATCCCTCCTTTATGCCCAAGGTGGTATCTAATGTAACTGTCAACCAGGCCATACATCTACCCACCTTCTTTCCTAACCCTCAAAACAAGGGGGAAAGAATTCTGCACTCACTAGACGTGCACAGACAGCTCAGATACTATCTGGGCCATACTAAACCCTTCAGGAAAACAGACCAACTACTTGTCAGCTTTGTCCCAGGGGCAGAGGGGAAGCCCATTTCCAAACAAACCATTTCCAAATGGATGTCACACTGTATCCATTTCTGCTACATATTGCATGGGACCCCCCCCCCCAAATCTATTCAAACCCATCCACTTCCACAGCATTCCTCAGAGGAGTTCCCATCAGAGACATCCTGGAAGCTGCCATCTGGACTTCTGTCCATACCTTTACCAAGCATTACCACCTACCTCTGTTTTCTAAGGCTAGGGCAGGGTTTGTCTCTGCAGTTCTGTAGGGCATGCTGACCCATTCCTAGGTCTCTTACTAATCCTACCACCCCTGTCCTCCGCTTTGGGAATCCTCCAACAGGTGATGACTGCAACAGTAAAACATGAAGAACATAGTACAGTTGTGTACACTTACCATAAATGTAGATGTTCGAGTGTATTCACTGTTGCAGTCATGGTTTCCCACCCTCCTTCCCCCTTATATCTTCTTTCTTTAGGGAGACATAAGTTTCTAACGGTGGCTTTTAGTCACCAGGTCCACTTTACCAAATTTACTTGGGCCTCTGACTGGTTAGGGCAAGAAAAACTGATGTAATGGCGTTGGGTGCCTTCCTTTATAGCACTGATGGCCTGATTTCAGGAAACAAGTGACAGCAGCCGACGCCGAAAAACATTGCCTCTGGTATTCGGGCCAGCCGAGGGGCTACCACAGCAGGGATAACAAACAAAAATACAGGCGACCTTATGTCCGTGTAGCAAGGCTTAAACCAACAGTAAGCCAAAGACAAATAATTACATTTCCTGTGATAGCTCATTAATATAAATAAAATATATTTATATTTAAAATTTAGACATAATAAACTTTGTATTAAACAATACAAAAATATATACACACTTTCAGTATGTATATTCTCAGAAATATAAACAATTACCTATAGTAACTCTTTAATTTTAAAACTGTTGATATATTGTTTATATTTCTGAGAATATACATACTGAAAGTGTGTATATATTTTTGTATTGTTTAATACAAAGTTTATTATGTCTAAATTTTAAATATAAATATATATTTCTTTTAGGATGTAGTTAAGCAAGAATAAGATTTTATTTTATTTATATTAATGAGCTATCACAGGAAATGTAATTATTTGTTCACTTCCTGTTCTGTTATTTAAAAAGGGTGTTTTTAACTGTTCCATTGTATCCTTCTGATGAAGCTGTGACAGGGGTCACGGCGAAAACGCTTGTTTCTGTGAAAATTAAACTTTTGCGTTAAAGGATTTCTGGTCTTTGGCTTACTGTTGGTTTAAGCCTTGCTACACGGACATAAGGTTGCCTGTATTTTTGTTTGTTTCAACAGTTTATTCACTTTTCACAGCAGGGATAACCCACAGGTGATAACTGCAACAGTGAATATACTCGAACATCTACATTTATGGTAAGTGTATACAACTGTACTTTATGTACTTAACATAACCTGGTATCTGTGTTATCCTATTTCATTATTCCTCACTTCCCAACCACCTTCCCCCATTCGTGCTCTGTGGGAGATCTGAGGAAGTTGGAGTTTTTGGTTCCTGGGCCATGTTTCCTTTGTTTAAAGTTTCAGGCATATATTTTCTGGCGTACCTACAGCAAACTCGATCTGAGGGTTAGACTGCAGAAGGGGATTATGGAAGAGAGAGTAGCTCGAGCCTTGAATCTGTGTAGTGTGTAGTGCTGGATCGGATCTGATGTCTGATCCAAGACCGAGTCATGAGGAATAATGAAATAGGATAACACAGATGCCAAGTTATGGGTAAATACATAACTGCTGTTTCATCAGGGCTTCCAACACATTCTTGAAGGTTTAGACTCTCAGGTGGAAGAAAATGATCGGAATTGCAGGATATAACAGTCTAAATTTCAAGTTTATCTTTCTGCATGAATGGAAGAAAGGAATAAACTTGCTTCTTCTCAGCCTTGTGGTAATTGAGAGATCCTGCTTGGCAGATATTCTCCGATTCCCCACCTTCAGGATTTTCTTTTTTTTTACCAAAGCTCACTGTCTGCTGTATGAGATGGAAAATTTGGATTTTAACCAGAACTGGTCGAGGGTAATCAACTGCTAAGCCTGTTGCTTTAGTTGTCTGGTGAGCTCTGTCTTGTTGCACTATCCATCCATCCTCAACCCCTTTTCCTATTTTTGCACATGGGGTCGGTATTTCACTTCAACAGGAAGAATCGTCTAGAGCCAAGGTTTACACCACTGGGTGGCTAGCCCTGTCACACTATACCCGCTGGAAAACCTGTTCATTTACTGATTTATTCACACATGAAGTTCAGTCTTTTCCTTCACTTCCCTTTGGAATATTTCGGGATCTCATATTCTCTGTCTGTTCTCTCTCCTCTGAGTCTATCAGTTTTACTTGAATTTCCTCCTGAATAGCCTTCATTTCAGCTACACTGAGAGTGTGGTCACTTGCAGTGTGTTTCACTGTCTCAATCTGATCTGAATGGATGGTTAAGGCTGGTTCCATATCCTCTAATCTTTTCATAAGTTCATAGGTTGCAACTAGGCTATCGCCCCTTGGGCCTATACAGGCCTAGCTATAACAATTCCCTGGCTATTTCTTCCCACAGTATTTACTTCCCTGGACCCCTGTCTAGCAGGGCGACTGAAATGATCCCCAGGGTGAATTTCCTAT
The DNA here is from genome assembly GCF_019279795.1 of Protopterus annectens. Lineage (NCBI taxonomy): Eukaryota > Metazoa > Chordata > Ceratodontiformes > Protopteridae > Protopterus > Protopterus annectens. The sequence goes on from NC_056727.1 coordinate 200,907,504, forward strand.
CTCCCATCCAATCATCAAGGTTCCTTTTGAAGAGGGCCAAAGAGGTGCTGTGCTTGACATGTATGGGCAGTCTATTCCAGAGTCTGGGTAGTCTCTGGGTCAGGAACCTGTCCCTCCAGCATGTTTTGTTCATTGTGATGACAAGGTTTAGATCCCTGGAGCATGTATCTCTGTGGGATTGGGATTTCTTTAAGTGTAGCATGTCCAGCAGCTCTGGGTTTGACATGGCCTTGTACGTTAAGCAAAGATCGCCTCTGAGTAGACGATATGTGACAGAGTATAGGTGGAGTTTTTTTTAGACGGTCAGCATAGGGCATCCACTTTAGGCCTGTGATTCTTTTAGTGATGTATTTCTGCAGCCTTTCCAGTTGTTGCAGATGTCTTGAGAAGTACATACCAAATGGGGCATTGTATTCTATAATGGGTCTAATGAGGGATGAGTACAGTGGGACAATGGTCTCCTTTTTTCTGGATGAAAAGCCCATAGTGATGAGGTGCGCCACATAGAAGGATTTCCTGACTGTTGTGGCAATGTGGTTATCGATGGTGAGACCAAGTCTCTTTTCACACTTTCAGTGTTTAGTGTACTGCCACCTATGTGGTAATTCATGGGTGCATTTTTTTCCCAAATGGGTTAACCATACATTTTTTGGCATTGAGCTTGAGCCCATGGCTCTGGCATCAAGCATCTGTCTCTGTAATGTTCTTTTGTAGAATATCCACATAATTTGGGGATTCAGTAATGGCTCTCAGTTTGCAGTCATCTGTGAACTTTGTTAGCTAGAGTCTGTTAGTGTTGGCCTGTACTTCAGAGAAGTAGATGCCAAACAAGAGCGGTCCCAGGACTGAACCCTGAGGTACTCCACTTGTCACTTGTCTAGAGTTGGATTTGGAGTTGGCTACTTTTACAGAGTGGGTTCTGTCAGTAAGCCAGTTGTCAACCCATCGAGTGACATAGAGATTAATGCCCAGCTTAGTAAGTTTATCTATGATTCCAGAGTGGAGTATGGTTTCGGAGGCCTTGGCGCAGTCCAGATAGGCTCTGTGGGCCACCTTACCCTTGTCCACGGCTCTGGAGACTGATTCGAAGAAGTCAGTCAAGTTCAGGAGACAAGATTGGCCCTTCACGAACCCAAACTGCGTGGGGTCCAGTGTTTGAAGGTTGCCAATGTCTTTGTTTATAAGTTCCATGATAATACGTTCCATGGCCTTGCAGATCAGGCTCGTTAGACTGATGTGGCGGTAGTTCCTGGGATCCAAGGTGGATCCCCCCTTGTGGGGTAGGATAAGTGTAGCTGTGCACCACTCAGTGGGCACGAAGCCTGAGGTGAGGCTATGATTAAACGTGACACTTGGGTAAGGTGCCAGTTGATTTTGTAGTTAATGTAGTACACAGCCTGGGATGTCATCTGGTCCCATGGATGCTGTATTCTTAGCTTTGGAGAGTGCTTTTTTCCTGTATGGCCATTATTACCAGAATTTGGCAATCTTCCGGTATTGAGATGGGCCCTTTAGGGGGTGGGGGGTGATGTTTGCACTGAATCAATCTGCCAGGCTATTGGCAATATCCTTGGGATCAGTATATTTAATGCAATTTTGTTGTAGCTCAGAGCAGATCTGAGCATTGCCATTTAGATTGTTGACATAGCTGTAGAATGCCTTGTGCTTTTCTTTGGAATCTTTGGCAGTTTTATTTTCGTAACTAGCTTTGGAGGATTTTATGAGGGATATCAGCTTCTTACTGAAGCTGGTAAGGGAGTATTTTGCATCCTGGGATTTTCCTCTTTTCTGCAACAGTTTCTTCATTTTGTTGTAAAGTTTGTTTATGGCAAGGGACCTTTTTTTGGAGGAGAGCGTCTTGGTTCTATTGAGGATGGCATGATTCATGCAAGAGTGGCTGTGCTTGTACTGTACCTTAGTGTAGGATTCAGCAGTCGAACTTTCAGTTCCCGTCTGCATGGGTGTCATGAAGTTTGTCATTTCTGAACTGAGTAGCATGAAGGTTGGCTTTGAAGTTTTTTTATGGTGGTTTCCTTACTAGGGGGTGGGGGTGGGATGTGGATGTCAAGAGTGATTAGTTTATGGTCAGACCCGACCAACGAGGGGGTGACCATAGGTGTGGAGCATCGATTTCCCTTGTTGGTAACGACCGGGTCTAGGATACTGGAGCCCCTGGTGGGACTAAGGATTAGTTGATCCATGGCGTTGGAATTTATGAATTCCAAGAACCGTTGGGCAAAGGTGTTGGTACACGAGTAGTTTTTCCAGTTAATCAGATCTTTTCATATAATCTTGTATGGATTCATTCATTTTAACCACTTATTGGTACATTTTATGTATTTTGTCAAGAAGATCAGCCATTGGTGTCTGTTCCCCAGAGACTACTATGTGCCAGCATTTCTTTTTTACTGTGTCACCTCATGGCTGGAATTACTGGAAGCATTTCCTGCTTTTTTTTTCCTTTCATGGACTTGTTTCTTGTCATTTAGATGCAGCTTTAGTCATCTGTGCTCTGTCAGCCAATTTTCATGGATAAATCACTTGGAACTCTCTGTATTTTAATAATTGCTGGAAAGTGAGAGGAAAGCCAGATGTCGTATCAATTTGGTGCCATACCAGAAATTTCTGCACTATGTTGTGTCTTGAGAAGAAGAGGTCTTAGAACTTTGTAATTAAGTTACTGATACTCTGCCTAGAGAGACTGAAAGTAAGCAGTAATTCCAATTACTGCTGTTCTATTTGGTTAGAATAGCCTGAAAAAGAAAGATGGATAGCATCTTTTGTGAGCACATAATACATTGTGGAAAGTAGAAAGCTTAAATGAATGGCAAAATCTCTTTGGTATGGTCAAGAGAGGAGAACAAAAGCAGAATGGGTAAGTTAGCTAAATTAAATGGTAATTTGCTGTGCAGAGAGCCTTTTTTTCCATTTGGGAAGGGTTTTAAGCTGCTTTATTGAAGGAGCAGTCGTTGGACTCTATCCTTAGTTTGTTGGAAGATTCTCCTTTGCGCTAGGATTAGTAGTATGAGAGCTCTACCAAAAAAGCAGTTAAAGTACCACTATGGTTAGAAAATGAAAAAATATATATTATCATTGATATTCTAAACTACTGTTGTCTCTAAAGCATGGGAAGGTAATTATTCTTTTAATGTATTTTGAGGACCTTACCTGTGATAGTATGTTATATTAAGAGTCACACCTAGTGGTGGCATAGACACAACTTAGGCATGTGCATATCACAGCAGGTGCTGGGAATATACATTCATACACTCATTCACTGACAATACCTCTGTGTCCATGTTTACAGGTTGTGATATGGCACCAAAAATAAGAACTTAGAAAAGTTCAACTAGGCAGAAAAAGAAATGCTATTGCGGGTCCTCCATGAGCATGGACAGTGGGTAAAAGAGACAGATAAAAGTGACTGGGTTTTCCCTAAACACATGTGGCAACAGCTGGTAGTGAATGTTAATTCTGTCAGTGGTCACAACAGGGCAGTCAGTTAGGTCAATCTCAGGGTCACCTACATGATCCTTCACGCCCACTAAAAGGCCCTCACCATTGTATGGGAGAGGGAGGTTACTGGTAGGGGTCAGGCATTGCAGACCACTCTGATTGCCATGGAGGAGTTCCTTTTCTCCCACCCTCAGTTAAAAGAATTGTAATTAATACTTAGTGGTGGCCTAGATGTTGGAGCTGAGCAGGATGCACCCTGCCACATCTCTGCTGGTGTTGCACTGGGTTTATATTACCTTATATCAGTAACATAGTTTAGGCCTGCATATATGCCATAAGCTCAGAGATGCTCAACAGTGCCATGTGTCCTTTACAGACATAATTTTGATACAGACATATTGGCATACCCCAGAAGGTGCATGCATTTACAGTCTGTGCATATTGTTAACATGTAATGTGGTTATATCATTACTACATATTCCTAATGTCACACGTGGATGCTTATTTGTCTACTTTCACATGTGCTCCAGTTGTAGGTTCTACTGCCCTAGAAGAGGGCAAACCCATGTTAGTGGTGCATTGACACTGCCGCTGATGCTGATGTTAGCTTCATAGTAGCACAGTCATAGAGCACAGTGCCACTTTTCACAATGCTGACTGGAGAGCGCACACCTATCACGCAAATACAGTAACGCAACTCTGTTGCTTGTGCAACTCCCCCTTCTCACCTGAAACCCACCTGCAGTGGGCAATGGCACAGCCACAGAATGGGGGAAACAGGGGTTGATAGAGATGAGCTGGTGGCCATAATTGCCATGTTTTGTGGTCATTGCTTGAGATGGGTGCCACAGTGGACATTACTCAACAGTTGGCAGGGCAGTCATCTAGGTATAGATGCTGCCATCTCACTGTCGGAGATAATTGTCATACTGTATAGCCTTGCAATAAGGTATTTAAGGGCTTGCAGTTCATGGGACACCTCGTTGACATGTTGGACAGGCACGTGGTTGCCTCCACTGCTTCTGTGCGGAAAAGATGACACCATTCCTGTGGCCACTTCTCGTGCTTCCACTGTTGGTACAGCACATAGGTCTGGCCTTCATGTTCACATATGGCTACCTCTTCCTGTCCACAACAGTAAGCTGGTTGGAGAAATATGACACAGGTACCAACAGAGATGTGGAGTATGCAGCAGTCAGGCACAGACCATGGATACCAGCCAAGTGGTGTGATTCACAATCATTACTGCCACTGGGTGTTAATTTCTGTGCCAGTCTTCAGAGACGATGATACCCATAGTGATAGATGTCCACGGTCTGCATCCTTCCCACCTGAGGTCCCACTACGCCTGTATTGCACACACAAATGAACACAGTGCAACCACATCTGCAAGAATTCTGTCTCCTGACACACAATGTGGACACGTACATAATTCTGCAATACACCTACCCCTCTGAGAAGCACCACCCCCTTTTTTACACAACATACCCAGCTCTCGCAGTCACCTGGCTATATCACACAATACCATCCACATCCGTAGTAAACTTCCACACTACCTCTTTGCCCATTGCTAATTCCTGTCACTTTGCCTTCCCTTTTTGTACATATATAAGTACTGTACCATGCCACTACAGCTGTGTTATATGGATAGGTGATGTCTGATGTACAACATGGCTATTTAATGTACTGTAGCACAGCCTTGGTGTAGTGTTGCATTAATCAGTTCTAATCTTTGTTGTGTCTAATCTGACCTGTAGCAGTAGACCAGACTTTTCTTCTTTGCCAGTACCACAGTGCATTGTACCTACCTCTGGCTCACATGTTTTTTCCCTGTATCTGATTTCTTCATTGACTCTCAACCAGTACTTCCTGCAGTACTTTTTCTGATTGTTTGGTCCTCTGATGCCAATCCCTTGCTCTAGCTGTCCCCTTCCATTCACATTGTGTAGCATTGTAAAGTCAGCAGGTCTTGCTGCAGGACTCCAGAGCATACAGCAGGGTGCCATCAGTGGAATCTAGGCAGCAGAAGTGGACCTAATCCTCTCTGAACATATGCTTTACAATGTTTTGGGTCTACGACAGTGCCGAGTTGTAGACCATCTCAGCCATGCTGTTTGGGTTTTGTATGGGTGTCATGAGCCATGGCTCAAGAACATATTCCGCATCGCCAGTAAAGATGTCCATGTAGGAAGTCACCCATTTCAGATTTTTAGTTTAGGCTGGGCATGTGCCAGATGTTGGATTTTGGGAATTGTTTGGATGATGCTAAGACATCTTGTGTGTGATACATTGTGTTTTGCAAAGCAGCTTGCAGTTAATAGAGTAGACGTCTTACAGTTGATGTACCACTGTCCATTTGGAACAAGTGGGGCCTTGATAGCAGTATGGGTGCAATCAGTGACCCCTAAAAATTCAGGGAAAGCAGCTATTTCATAGAACAGTTATACAGTATTGTTTCTCTCCTCTGTAGTCTTTTGAGAAAACAGTCTCCTCCTCATGCTGCAGCATCACATCCAGAAATTGGTGTAGTATTCTTGAGACAGATGCCCGCGATGCATCCAAGATATCTTCTGATGGTCACTGGAAGGTCCCTGTATTAATACTAGTCAAAGCTACACTTGCCTTAGTAACCACAGGGATCAGTATTCCATGCATTCCCCAAGTTTCCTTGTGAGGTGACTCATGTCTGTCAACAGCCGTACAGTGTCTCTGTACACACATTAATGGTGTGCTCTATCCCTGTCTTGGAGGAGATGGTACATTAGGTGCAGCTGGATCTTTCTGCAGTTTGGAGGGTGACAAAATTCTCCCTTATGAACACAGGCTTCGAGGACAGCCTGTAACATATGCTGCTCAGCTAACACACCAGCTGTACCTAGTAACATTACACAGTCTCTCTCTATCTCTATTCACCAAGAAGCCATGGCGTACAAATTCACTTGGGGCTTCAGCTGTTCTCACAATTTTTCTACATTTCTGCATCACTCTGTATGTTGTGTAACTTCATTTGTATTTGCAGTGAGACTGATTAGCATAATGTTGCTCATTTTTATATCAGTGTAGGGTCCTTGGCATGTAATGTCAGCCACACAATTTTGCCTGCTTGAATGACGGTCCTGTGCATCTCTCTGAATTGGTCACACCTCACACAGTGATGCTCTTCATGCAGTTTTGTGAAACACAATGTGCTGCTTGTTTCTGAATCCCAGCCTCAGTTACTAAAGCTGAAAAGTAAGTTTATTTTAACCTTGGCAAAGGGAGTGATTATCAAAAACTACCTCTTTTTTTAACAAAACTCGCAAGGCACTATCTTAATCTTCTATATTTCTCTACCAGTGAAAAAATACACAAGCTGTTTTTAACTTGTAGAATTAGATGGAGATTATACATTTCTAAGAAAATAACATGGGTTGCATGTTTTCTATAGCAGATTTTGCTATCTGAGCAGAAATTGATTCTGACATGTTTACATAAGACAGCTTTATCAAACAAATGGACTGGTCTGCAGCTTTCAAGGCTGTGAATCTGACATAGTTATGATTTTTGATAAGAATGCAATGTTTCTGCATGTATTGTACTAGTCAAAGACACCCACAAGGTCACATATACTTGCATTCTTTTTTGTGTTGAGCTTGACACAGAAATGGTCCTGAAATGTAATTTCTGTTGCATTCAGAAAAAAATCTAGTTTATATGCAATTACAGCTGAGGAAATAATTCACAGAACTTTGCATCAGCTTAAGTTTTAGCACACTTGTGTGGCTTCAGTCCTTTATTTTTATTTCAGCATTTTTATGTGATGTATCACACTTCAAAGCTTTGTTTCTTTGCAGTTTGCCAAACTAAAAGCTTAGGTATATATTTTCATCAACACATGACACAAAGCATCCTGTCAACTTGCTACTGCATCCTTCTAATTGAGCATTGAGCAAGGCTGAGATTTGAACCCAAATTATCATTCCCAGCAGGTAACCCCAACCTAAAAGGGACACTAATCCATGTCCTCATTCGACCTCTTGTTTATGTTGTCTCTCTAGTTTTATAAATATCTATTTAAAACGTTTATTTAGACTATTTTTTAATGCAGCCTTGTCCATATTATTTAAGTACAGCTCAAGCAGCATGTTAAAAAAAAACACAATGTGTAAACCTCCTGTAAAACCTAACATGAATAAGATTATATAAAGCATTTTATTTCCCAGAATCCCAGGCCAAGACCACAAAAATACAGTTGTGCAAGTAAACTTACCATAGCCGTAGATGTTTGAAATATCACCGCTGCAGTAGCTTTAGGTATATGGGTTATGTTCTGCCAAGGACATATCAGCTGACCAACTTCAAAGCTTAGGGCACCTTATACGTGCCTAATCTGTTAGCTTGAGCTGAGCTGACTAAAAGTTAGGTTTGGGCTCCAAATCCTTCAGAGCTTTCATTCCAACAGAGAGAAGGACAATGCTAGGAAGATAATGATAGTAAATGTCCACACCCTGGCATAATAATATGCAAAAAAGGGGAATGTTGGGAGTGAGCAGCTACTTTTGCAGTGATCGTTTGAGCTTCTACTGTTGTGGTAAGTTTACTTACACGCTTGTACTATGTTCTTCATTTGATTACTGGTTCGGTAGCCTAACCTTGTATGGGTAGGTTACCATAACTTATATAGACTGGGAGGAGAAAGGATGAGGGTCCAGGAGCCCTGGAGGATGGTCCTAGCAAAGACCACCTTAGACATGGAGAAGGAGTCTGGTTTATAATGCTTTGGAAAAGTATGCGCAGAATACCAAATTGTTGCTTTCAAGAATACTTCAAGAATCCAGCATTTTCCAAAAAGTTAAAAAAAAAGCCAAGACCTTGGTAGACTGAACCTTAATCCTGCCTGAAATAGTTTTGTTGTAGTGGGAGTAAGAAATGTAATAGCATGAAATGACCATTTGGAAATAGTTTCGACACAGATTGTCTTCTTCTTAACCTCACAAAAAATGAACACCTGATTAGAAGTTCTGAAAACATTTTTTCTGTCAAGATAGTATCCGAGTTGTCTGTTTACATCCAAGGTATACTGTAACCTTTCTCTCTCATTTTTGTGTTCTGGAAAGAAGACACAGGGAGATGGATAGCTTGGCTTAAAATAAACTTGTATACCACTTTAGGCATTAAAAATAATTACTTTTCAAAGAAACTCCTTTCTTTGTAAAAAATTAGATAAAGTTGACCCACTATAAGAGATTGCAACTCAGATACTGTTCTTGCAGAGGTCAGGCAAGAGTAAGACTTTTCACTGTCAAGAACCTCACGTCAGCTGGATGAGCTGGTTCAAATGGAACAAAAGTTAATTTTTCTAATGCAAAGTTAATATCTCAAGGAGGAACCACCTGTTTTTGGAGGTTTCCTGTGTTGTGTGCAACGCCCCTTTCAAAAAGATTTTCATTTGAGACCACATTGAAAGGGAGATCCATGTGGTAGGCATGCTGAAAAGTTAAACAAGTGAACCTTGATCAAGAAATAAACCCAGAGAAACACTAGTCATGAATGAGTGCTGATTCTTTTGTTGGTATCGGCTATAAAGCATTTTCCATTTGCTAATATATAATTTTTTAGTAGCAGGCTTTCTAGTTTTTACTCATACTTGCTGCACGTCTTCAGGGGAATACAGTTCGTAAAAGGTATTAAGATCTTGTCATCCAGGCAGTCGCTTGCAGGGGTTTGGGGTCGAGATTTATGAAAGACCCCTGGTCTTGTGTCAGTTAATCCAATCTGTGTAGAAGCTTGTGGTAATAGCCCCCTGGGTATTTCCAGAAGAAGGGAGAACCACTGTTGCATGGGCCAGAAGGAAGTCACCACAATGATTTTTGTGGAGTTCTTCTGAATCTTTAGAAGTTCTCTGGATGTTAGTGGAAAGGATGGAAAAACATACAGGACCATTCCTGTACAAGGAAAAGAAAAAGCATGTTCTTCCAGGCCTTCGTGCATGTATCCTTGAGCATAATGAGTCAGAAAAGACTTCCAAATGTTCTTTTGGAATCCAGCCTGTGTTGGAGATCTTTTACCCAAGAGAGGGATTCCTGACATTTTGAAGTCATCTAAGTAAGGGGAAATGTGGATACCTTGCAGTCTGCAGTAGGCTGCCACAGGAGTTAGACACTTTGTGAACTCATCTGGAGCAGTTTATAGTCCAAAGGGTAAGGCAGAGAACTATTAATGTGATCCAGACACACACAACTTTAAAAAAATGCCTGAAATCTGAATCTATAATAATGTGGTGATGTGAATCTTTAAATCTTAGTTCATTAGAAATTCTAATGGGGAATAATGGGTAACAAGTTGTACAGTGACAGCATTTTGAACATGGGCATTATCACAAACTAAGGAAAGGTCTAGAACTAGTCGCTAAGACGCTTTTCTTTCTTTGGCAGCAAAAAAATCCTCAAAATTAAATTCTTCTGAGTTGGAAGGACACCTGTTACTCTCTGAGCAAGCATATATGGGATGACTGGAAGGAAAAGAGGAATGTGGTCTGGCAGATGAGAAGGAATTCCATGGAAAAGAGAGACAGACTCCAACTGCCATCTGTAACCTTGTTAGATTACTTTCAGAACTCCTCTGTCTGAAACAGTCTGTTGCCAAATTGAGAAATGGAGGTTCAAACTTTATGGAAGAATTAAAGGACTGCCAGGGTGGGAGGTGGAAGGAAAGTCCATCATATAGTTGTTCAGACATACTAAACTGTCGTTTGTTGGTGGGGGCTCCCTGCTTTCTTTTTGGAATCTTCCTGCCATTGCTTTTAAATGTCTGCTTACCAGCAGATTGCTGGGCTGTTTATTTATTTATTTTGTTATTAAAATAGGACAAGGGGGCATTGAATCCCTTGGTAAACTTGGAGAAGGCCTGAAAAATCTGAGATCCTTTGAAACTGCTTCCTCCTCTCATCATACTTTTTAAGGACCTCTGCAGCAGGTGGTCCAAGAACTAGTTCTCTATCCAAGGAAGAATTCAAAATTTTGTTTTTAACATCCCATGGAAGGCTTGGTGAATGCAGCCAGGTAAACCTCCTCATAACAGTTCCAGTGCCAGAACATTTCTCATATTCTCACAAGTGGCTAGGATAACCTTCAGTGTATCAGCTTGAGAGCTGAGAATTGCAAAAACAAGCTGTGCTGCACTTCCTGAACGGGCAAAATGTTCTTCGTCTGAAGTCATGGGTTTAGTGCTTGGTGTACATCTCCAAATGCTTCAGGTTGTACCTTTAGGGATTAGAAAGAATGATGTTATGGATGTTGTCAGGGTTGAAGATTTTTGGTGTTGCCAGTTCTTCACTTACCGGTTTGCCCCTGGTTCTCTCTGATTCTGATATGTCCTGTTCTTTCTCAGGACTTGCTGTCACTGTTTACATGCAATGATTAGCATATACTTAGTAAGACTCTTTTTAGTGCAGTTTGAGTGTTGTTTTTTTCTCTGGAAAATCTTAACCGTGACCCTGTCACTTAGCAAGAAAGGGTGACAGGCTTCCTTGAGACTTGTAAAACATCTGTGAAGATTCTTGTGTAATTATTTGTAATTTATTTAGCCCTAGGCAATACATAACTAAAATACATAATTGACAGCAGTGGAATTTTCAAGCATCTTAGGCGGTAGTATGCCTTATAACTTTCATTAGTTTAACCCATCAGACTTTCATGTGGACTTAATCCTGTGAATCTATTACACTGGAATGCAAACTCATTATTGGTAATGGAAGACAGTCATGCCATTGCAGGCAGATCTTTGTTAACGTATTCTTCATGATAGAGGTGTACCTTTGTACTAGTCCTGAAGTTTGGGATTTGTAAGGGCAGTGGAATTTCTGACTTATTCATAGGACTCTGCATGATACCCACATTAACTGCCTTCTAATGTGCGTCTCCTAGTCACTGCCTAGAGATGTTCATATTCCATACATAGGTACCACTTTCTTTAACAGCTTTTTACTGGCTTATTGCATCTGTTTTAGCCCAAGGGAACGCTTCTGTCCAACTAAATTCCTTTCACTTCTCTGAATTAGTGAGGTTTAACTGCAGATTCCCAAAAGAATATAGTACTTTTAGGGAGCTATGAACATCAGTAAGATTGCATTGAATAAAAATGTGTATGTATCATAAGAGTTATATGCACTCACAAGCACACACACACACACATATATATATGTATATATATATATATATATATATATATATATATATATATATATATATATATATATATATATATATATATATATAGATATAGATATATATATATAAATTAACAGGTTCCTGTCATTTTATTGAACGTCTGTTGTGCGTACTATGAAAGGTATGGCTAGCTGAATAGTCAAAATGTTGAGGAATGTTTAATTGAGAAAGGTGAGTGGGGTTGGAGGGTGGGAGAGCATTTTGTGCATGCGTGTGTGTGAGAGTCAGGGTTAGGGTCAGGGATAGTTTTTTTATGTTTGTGTTTAAGTTCGTGTATTTTAGGTTTAGGGTAAAAGTTAGGTAAGGGGATGGATGTAGTGTTGTTATTGTGTTTGTACATGTTTATGAGTCTGACTATGCCTTATGCAGTGTCCAGTGTTATGGGAAGATTTTTATTAAGCTAAGGTGTAGGTTAGGGAAAGGGGCAGCATTAGGGTCATCACCCATTGCTGAGGTGATGGAGGGGGATGGAACAGTTCAAAAGCGTCAGTCCTCTGGCGCACTGCCTTGTAGTCTAACTCTCACCTCCATATGTTATTGCCGGGAAAACCATAGGTTTGGTGTTGAACAGTGAGGACTTTCAACTTCATTAACAGGTTTTTCAGCTCTTCCTTACTTTCAGCTGTCACAGTGGTTTAATCTGCACATCTGAGGTTAATATTTCTCCCAGCAGTTTTGATTCCTGCATCTGGTTCATCTAACCCAGCATTCTGCATGATATATTCAATCTCTAACCTAAGAAGGGTGATAGTACTTCAGCCTTGTTGCACTCTTTTCCAGTTCTACTACAAGTGCTAGAGTCCCAAGCACTCAGACCACTGTCTTGAAGCCAGGGACTCTAGCATCTTATATCTCATATTGGCTGCTGTTCACACTTGAACTCAAATTTGAGTTTGCACAAGCATCTACTGCTCCTTACCATACCTGTCAACTGTACCAAATTTCTTGGAATTTCCCGGTTTGGGGCTCAAAATAATAGGGTGCCATGAATTCCTGACTGGCCCCTTTAAATCCCGATTTAATTTTCATTTTTTTATGCTCATGTGTGTATGTCATCACAGTCCAGCCGCATTCTACCAGTGGCAGGTAGCAGCACATCTCCTTTTAGTGTGTTTCCAGCTGCAGACGGAGCAAACAGTCCTGAAGGTGAGCTATTTCATCTTGATTCCTTCCACATTACAGAAAGCACAATGCGTGTACTGTGTACGTCTGATGCAAATGGTGGTTGTCAAGCAGCAGGGTGAGGCAGCGATCTTGAGTGAAAAACAACACAGCCTGCCTGATGAGTACTTTGTACAAGTCCATTTTTGTCTGATCAGTGTTGAAATTGAAAATCCCGAATGGAAAGTGCTGGTTTTGCTAAAGAGTGCTTGATACTTAATTCACATTTTTTGCTATGCTTGATTGAGGCCAACTCCTGGTCAACGTACAAGGGTAACTAAGTCACAGGATCAGTAACCACTAAGCTGTTTTGCTGAAAATGCTTTTTGAAAAGAGCTGATAGAAGCACCCACACTCTTCCAGCAGAACACCAGGCTGTAAAATGATAAAGCTGGTATAAAAGCAATCAAAATCAATAAATGAAAATTACTTTGTCACATCACAGACACAAAAGTATTTTACTGTAATGTATAAAACAGAGAGACAAGTAAAATAATTTATGGACGTCTGTAGAATATTATGAGAAGGGATGAAAGCAGTGCTTTGTTTAAAAATTCAAACGATTGTTTCGAATGAAGTGTTGTTTGAACGTTATTAGATTTATTTATTTCCTACTTAATATTGAATCGGGCTGCTTTGCGGCTGATTTTGATTGTTTTTATACCAGTTTTATCATTTTACGGCTTTGTGTTTTACTGGAGGAGTTTGGGTGCTTCTGTAAGTCACAGAATTGCTTCTTTTCTAAGGAAGAGCAGCGATGTCTAACTTACTTAGACCGAAATGTGCTGCTGCTGCTTCCATGTCAAGTTGTAGAGCCATTTTTTTTGACAGGTACTTTTAAGTAACGTGGGGTAACTGGAGGCAAAGTGTTGTTAAATTATTCCTGCTTAACTTTCAGGGCAGAAAGAAATGAATGGGTTGGGATTTGCAAACTTGTTAGATATGTTAGTGTTCTGGATTGTGTGTGTGCAGTTTGTTGGTGTTAAAAGAGGTGAAACTTTCTGGGTGTATTGGACAATGAGAATGAACAACTGATGCACAGTAAAAGTCGATCAGCATACATGTTTCAAATTATAAAAGATTCATTTGTTATATACGGTTGTTTATTTATTTTTTAACAGAACTACTGCTGAATAGTGTGTGCGTGGGGATAAACTGAAAGCTGATCCTAGCAGGGTGTCTTTTGTAGTAGAGGTTAATGTTCATAGTACCCATTAAAGGAACATTCACCATTAACCAGTGAACTTTAATGTACTGGGCACCTTTGAATTGTGTGTATGTGTGTGTGTGTGTTTTGTGTGCGTGTAAAATATACCTCTCAACTGTCCAGATTTAGCCTCATAGTTTTGGTCTGTTTCTCAGACAGTTTAAGTTTTTCAGGACTTGAAGTCACTAAATAATGACATTATCAGACTATATTGTAGGTAAGTAAAAAATCTTGACCATACACATAATTATAATTTGCATCCCGTTTCATATTCAGGGTTCCGCACTTGCACTAAATATGCATAACTTTAAATGTTCCTATAAGACGAGCAGTGTATTCTAGTAATGAAATGCCGGCAAGCACTTTAAATCCACTTTCTGTCTGGCCAGTATCTGCATTCATCTTTATCTTGTCTGGAAAAGTGGAATATAGATAATAAACGGTAAAAAATTATCTCTCTCCATCAGATAAATCTATCTTTGAATGTGTGGCTTGTACTGCTTTTTGCACTACATTGAAAATAAAGCACGCGAACATGATTTTTTTCTCTTTCTGTTTTATACTCCCCTCCCATTGTTTTACAAATGTATTCAGTTGTAATAATTTTCATAGTTTTGTGACATTTTGTATGCTTTAAACATGTAGTTTTTTCAAACTGCTACTCTATATACATTACAGTTTAATCTTCTGGATTCATTAGTGCTGAAATTAATAATATAAAACTGTGTCTGAGAGCATTTGATATCTAAGATTGTATCTCTGAATGCTTTATAAATTACAAATGTTTGTCAGTTAGGTTTATCTGTACAATACAGTATCAAACAGTATTCTTGTGCTTGAGATGATAGAGAAGCACTGATATTATTGACCAATGAAAGTGAGAAATGCACTAGAATGATTGTTATGAATGATTAGTAGTGAATGTTCATGATCATTGCCTGTTTTCCATAAATGCAGCTAGGCTTACATTCACAGGACTTGACGTAGATTGGAGAATATTTCTGATTGGTGGTACCCCACAATTCCATTGGGGCGGGTGGCTTTCCATAGTTGTGTATGCAAATGTTATGTTAATCACCATCCAGATTTTTGGCCAGTTGCATCTACTTTTCATGGGTATGCTTCTTACCGAAACACATTAATTGAGTTTGAGTGAGGTAACTGTGGGTGAGGAGGGAGTGGAAGGGAGATTTTAGGGTTAGAGTGTGGAAAGGGAGTTTTAGGTTTAGGGAAATGTAGTTTGGAGTTTTAGCTTTTGGGAGCGGTTAGGGACTTGAAGGTTAGGGAGAGGGAGTAAATGTTAGGATAAGAGAGAAAGGACTCGGGTTATGAAGTAGGTGGGAGTTTTATGGTTAGAGTTAGGGTTCTGGTAGGGCTATACGTTTTTATAGAATCAGGTGTTGGGAGGGCTATGTAGAAACAGGAGACTAATTCAGTGGAAGTTCAAGCACTTGCTTTTTTGATCAAATACCAGCAAGCAAGTCTGTGTGATCTACTAGCCTATGAGCACCTGTAGTAGACCCCTCCTTTCCCAATCATGAACCAGTCATCTATTTCATATTCATTTCTAACTGATGTTTCTTATTATGCAGGTAATTCCTGTGAGGGAAACTACAGTGACTTAGTTTACCCATTTATCTAAGAACTTGGCATAGTTTGTTATGGCCCACATAGTTGAAAGTTGTAAAGTAGTCAATAAAGAAGAAATACATTTTTTCTGCAATTCACATGCTTTCTGTATTAGCCAGCAGATGCTAGCAGTTTGATCTCTGGTAGCAATGCCCCTTGTAATACCAAGTAGTACGACTAACAGTTCTAAGTCCAAATATTGTTGGAGTCTAGCTTGCAATGTCTTGAATGGTACCTTGGCTAGAATGAGAAACAAGTGCCAGTGTTTGATAATTTGACACTCCTTATCATTGCTCAGAAATGGGATTGGAATATGAATTGACCTTTCCTAATCCTCTGGCCAATGTTTTGTTTCTAGATTTGCTGGTAAATTCCAAACAACACTGTAACAGCCTTATTCTGTAGGACTGTAAATGATTATTTCCTGCAGCCTTGATGTTCATCGTGTTACCCTGCTGCAGTCATCACACTTGGGTTATCCTGCCATCAGGCGGTCCCGCAGTCAGCCCGAATTCCAAAGTTTTGGTCCGGCGTCGGTTGCTGTTGCTTCTTCCCTGACGTCAGTGCGCCAGGGGTATATAAGAGGCATCCAACTCCATTTTCTTCAGTCTTTCTTGCCGCACGGTGCCCGAAGCAGAAGCAGTTCGCAAGTGCCGGTCGGCCGACACCTGAGATTTTCGATTTTAATTTCAGTCCGAAGTCTTCAATAAAGCTAAGTACCCGCTAGAACATTTTCTTGCCTCAGTCCGATGTCAGTAAAAGTTAACAATTGCATTTCTTGTGGGAAGCAAATACCTCATAAGGACTTCCATTCCTATTGTATTCCTTGCCTAGGCCCAGACCACGACGTCACAGGTTGTCGGTTTTGCGCTAGGTTTAATAAACGAACTATCAAATGCCGTTTTGACTTTGCACGGCATTACTTTGGTAGGAAATTTAATTATATCATGCCGTCGGAGCAGCCGACGACCGCCATTCCTAAAAAATGCAAGGATAAGGACAGGCAGCCTAGGAGTAAGCCAGACACAGCGGCCTCAGCTGGGCCTGTCGCCGGTTCTCCAGTTTTCAGTGAGGTGCCTACGCAGCCCCTGACGACCGCAGAGCTGGAAGCCCAGACAGCTGCGGATTCCCATGCGGAGTCTACTAGGCCGATGCAGCCATCTACCGACATCGGAGCAGAACTAGACACCGGTGCAACAGAAGCAACTTCGGTTACAGAGGGTGTCTTCAGTCCGACTACACTCACCATTAAATCTTATGCTAAACTTAAAACTCCTTTAAAACCTAAGAAAACTGTCTACAGTTCAAGGCCCCATGCCTAAGAAATAGATGCTTAAGATGGCTGAAGATTTGATTACCCTTATCAAGGGTTCCCATCCCCCTCCTGATAAAAGACCAAGACAAGAGGAGCAATATGCATCCTCTGACCAGGTTTCTCTCTCCTCAAATTCTTTTGAGGAACAGGATTACACCTTTCCACCCTATGAAGATTCTGATGCTGAAGATTCTATTCTCTCAGCATCTCCCCCTGAAGACTACTCCTTTGGGGAAACTTTACATACCATGAGGGAACATTTCCACTGGGAAGGCCAGGATTACTCAGATTCTAAGAAAAGGCTACGAGAGTTCCTTTTACTACCCCAGCAAAGACCTCTTGCTATCCCTCCTGTTCTAGATATTGTGGATGATGTTTACTTGGAGTCTAGCTTAAATCCAGACTCTCTTCCTCCTGCTCCAGCCAAGCCAGACAGATACTACAGAGTACCTGACTCACACAAATTCCTTTATAAAAGCCCTGTAGCTGACCCAGAAACAATTTCCCAGGGTCCTAAGGGAGCAAATGCTGCTATGGCTAAAAATCCTGTGCCCTCTGAAAGGGATTCCAGAGCCCTAGATAGATGGGGAAAGAAAATATACACCTCAGCTACTCTGGCTATGAGAGCATTAAATTGCCAGTTTCACATGTTGAAATACCAACAATTCCTAATGTCTCAGCTAAAACAAAAAATGAGCACACATTCAGAACTGCCTGAATTCAAGGAAATGCAGGATCTGTTGCATGCAGCTGAACAGGTGGGCAAACATACTTTACAATGCGGATTTGATTCATTGGAAGCTTCTTGTAGAGCAGCTGTTACTGGCTCTGTCATACATAGACATGCTTGGTTAAAAGAATAAACTCTCCTTGACCATGTTAAATCAAAATTATTGGATGCACCTTTACAGCAGGATGTATTGTTTGGTGTCAAAGCAGAAGAGGTTTTAAAGAAAATGGAGGATAAGGCAAAGTCTATGCAAACGGTCAAGGAATTTTTGCAAGTACAACCCCCTCGTTTCAGCAGAAATTGGCCAACAAAAAACTGGTCCTTTCCAGCTTCAGACAGATCACAGAGGGGCAAATACAGATGCCCAAGGGGCAGAGGTCAGTCACAGGGCCCTTACAAACCTCGCCAATGGGGTTCTGCTACCCAGAAAGGAGGAGAAGATGGGCCCTGAGCTAGCAGAAGACAAACCCAATGACTCTATCCTCAAACTACCAAGCAAATCTCTCCTGGCAACTCCCTTGGGAGGAAAACTAGCATTTTTTTCAGATAACTGTCACATCATCACAAAAGACAAATGGGTTCTAAACATTGTCTCTCAAGGATACAGATTCCGCTTTCATACCTTACCAAGAATCAAAGGAATGCCAAACCTGCCACCAAATCAATGGGCAGAGGCACAAAAACAAATTACAGCTCTCATGAACATGAGAGCCATTCAACAGGTACCTACACAGGAGCAAGGACAAGGATTTTACTCAAGACTCTTCCTAGTCCCAAGAAAGGACAAAGCATGGAGATCCATTCTGGATCCTATCTGCAAGTACCAAAATTCAAGATGCTAACACTACAGCAGCTTCTTCCCATGCTGGGCAAGAATGCTTGGCTAGTGACTTTGGACCTCAAGGAGGCATACCTGCATGTCCCTATCAGACAAATTTGCAGAAGATACCTCTGCTTCATTGCAGGTTCAATGCATTATCAATTCTCTGCACTGCCCTTTGGCTTATCTACTGCGCCCAGGGTTTTCACAAAATGCCTGGTACCAGTAACTGCATACTGCAGACAAAGAGGAATTCAAATATACCCATACCTGGATGACTGCCTTATTCAAGCGGAAAACAAAGACATTCTTTTAAAGCATCTGGCATTTGTCAAACAACTTCTAAGTTGCCTAGGGTACACAGTAAACGAAAAGAAATCAAAACTAGTGCCCTCACAAAACATAATATTCCTGGGTGCCAGCTTGAATACAACGGCCCAAATGGCTTATCTCATGCCAGACAAGCAACGACAGCTGTTTCAATATTTCAAAATAATGGCAACAAAGACCCAACTCCCTGCAAGAAAAATTCTGCAGGCCTTGGGATTCATGGCATCTTGCATACTACTAATACCATTTGCAAAACTGCATATGAGGAAATTACAATGGTACCTGAAAAGTGTATGGACTCAGCACAGCCACAACTTGCAAACAATGATACCACTCATTCCCTGTCTTCAACAGGAGTTTCTATGGTGGGCACAGGCATGTCACCTCAACAAGGGTCAGCCTTTCACCTTACCCACAGCCAGGCAAACTATGACAACAGATGCATCGGACTATGCCTGGGGAGCACACATGGCAGGGCAATGCTTTCAGGGCAAATGGACTACAGATCAGAGGCATCTGCATATCAATCAAAAAGAAATGCTAGCAGTACAGAATGCTCTAACAGCTTTCAAGGACCTTCTACACCCAGGACAACTAATAATAAAAATAGACAATACCACAGTGATGTGGTACATAAACAAGCAAGGGGGCACACATTTGTCTTACCAGGTTCAATTGCAAGCACATTTCCTGCCAGGAAAGAAAAACACATTGGCAGACGACCTAAGCAGAAACATCATGGATCCACACAAATGGAAACTAGATCCACAAATATTTGCAATGATAGCTCAAAAATGGGGACGCCCAAACATAGATCTGTTTGCAAGCCCTCACAACCACCAACTTCAAAAATTTTGCACAAGGACCTTCCATCCACTAGCTTGGAAAGTGGACGCCCTCTCATTCAGTTGGAAAACATTAACAGTGTATGCCTTCCCTCCACTACCTCTTCTAGCAAAGGTACTGCTGAAAGTCAGATTAGAGAGGCCACAAATGATACTCGTTGCACCAGACTGGCCATGCCAAAGGTGGTATCCAGTGTGGCCCTAAACCAAACCATTCACTTGCCCACCTTCTTCCCAAATCCCCAGAACAAAGGAGAAAGACTCCTGCATTCTTTGGACATTCACAGGCAATTACGTTACTACTTGGATAAAACTAAGGCTTTCAGGAAAAACTGACCAGCTTTTTGTAGCCTATGCTACAGGATCACAAGGAAAAGCTATCTCAAAACAGACCATTTCAAAGTGGATAGGGCATTGCATACTTTTCTGCTACATACATCATGGGAAACCAGTGCCTGCTAACATTAGGTCCCACTCCACCAGGGCTACAGCTACATCAGCAGCCTTTCTCAGGGGAGTGCCAACCAAGGATATTCTGGAAGCTGCTACTTGGAGTTCAGTGCACACCTTCACCAAACACTATCACTTACCTCTATACTCTAAGACTAGAGCTGGTTTTGCCACATCAGTTTTGCAGGGCTTACTAGCTTCTTCTAACCCTGTCTGACTCCACCTCCCATCCTTAGCTTTGGGATTCAACCCAAGTGTGATGACTGCAGCAGGGTAACACGATGAACATAGTACAGTTTTGTACCTACCATAAATGTAGATGTTCGAGTGTTCACCCTGCTGCAGTCCAGGTTACCCCCTCCCTCCATCCACTCTGAACTAACTGAACTTATCTCTATCACTCTATACTATACTACCTCTGTGGTGTATTTGCTTGTGCCTAAGGGTTTTTTTTTATTTTTATATAGCTATATATATATATATATATATATATATATATATATATATATATATATTGCCTACCTATTGGGGGCACCTGACATCTGGGGCAAGAAAAACTGAAGAAAATGGCGTCGGATGCCTCTTGTATACCCCTGGCGCACTGACGTCAGGGAAGAAGTGACAGCAACCGACGCCAGACCAAGACTTTGGAATTCGGGCCGACTGCTGGACCGCCTGATGGCAGGATAACCAAAGTGTGATGACTGCAGCAGGGTGAACACTCGAACATCTAGATTTATGGTAGGTACAAAACTGTACTTTTTAGCAAGGCTGTCTAAGATCCATTTAGCATCTTTCTCCAGATGCCTTACTGTATATCAGAGTACATACCATTGTGTTCATTAGTGATAGGATCCTCGTACTGTTTTCCTATTTAGTCCTGTCATCTCTTCTTAATGTTTTCTGCTTCTTACTGGTCACTCCCATCCTTGTCTTATGCTTTGCTAATTTTTATCTTGAACTTTCCTTTGATGTTGTTGGTCTTCTTGAAACAATCTGTTGTCTTTACTATTGTGTCATTGTTTTTCTCTTCATTGTACTAATTTAAATATGTCTTATCTCGTCTCTTTGTTGATTGAAACTGCATGCAGGCTGACATATTTTCCTCTGTCTCAACTGACTTTTTATCTCCTTTACTCTACCACATATAAAGCCTCTTAATCTTCTTTCTGTTGATTACTTTTTGTTGCTATCTACCAGATGGTATGACAAACGTATGCGAGTAGTTCAGATTGCTTTGTCCCCCAGGTCTAAGCCTTTGAATATGTTCTTCACCCCCTACTATATATTTATATGGTGTATTGTTGAACTTGTAGATAGTTGGCCCTGGAGGCTTTTCTTCAATTTGATTCTAAACTTTATGATAAGAATCTGATGGTCCCAGCCACAGTCAACTCTAGGACTTGTTTTTCCTGACTGTATATAGCAGTTCTTTCTTTGACTGCAGGTTATAAATAGTAAGTCTCATTTTGTTATTAACCATTTGATGATATCCACATGTAAAACGATCTAGTAGGCTGTTGAAATAAGAATGTTTGCCATGACTAGCGATTATCCTATCAGACGTCTGTGTCCTTCTTCGTTATATTCCATGACCAAACGTGTCCATTATTCCATTTGTACTTTGATTACCAACTTTCGCATTTCAGTCACCTGTGAGGAATATACTATCTTTTTCTGATGTTATATCTAGAATGTGATGTAAATCATTAAAAGACTGGTCAGCCTTCACCTTTTCAGTATCTGTAATTGGCAGTGTAAACTTGTATCACTGCAATATTGAATAGTTTGTCTTGGAGACTGATTGAGATCATTTTGTCATTCTTTGGATTGTAACTGAGCACTGATTTTGCTATCCTTTTATTAGTAGTGAAGGCCATTCCTTTTCTCCTGCAAGATTCTAGACCACAGCAGAAGATCTGTTGTTAAATAACGCATTCCAGTGTGTGTTATTTTGACCTTATGCATGCCTACCATCAAACCTTCCCTCAGACACTGTCCTGCCCATGGGGGTGCGGGGTGCATCATCCATATAGCCATAAAGATGCTTTGTGCTCTCACCATCTGGTATACTTAAGGCAAGAATTTTTCTTTTCTTGTTTTTTTGTGTATAACTCCACCCCTTGTGGTAGTGTGAGCACTTACATAACTGCAAGTGTAACCTATCCCTCCAAGTGCAAGAATACATGCTTCCCTACATGTGCCAGCTAGGGTACTGTGACTGGTTTGGGTGGCCACATTCACATATTTTTTAGAACCAGCTTCCTGTGTCATAATGGGTCAGTGTTATCCAACCGTGACCCTGACATTAGAGTAGTGTCGTGATCTGGGCAGGATCTATCCCCCAATGGGTGCACTTATTCTCCCTGTGCATGTAGTTAAGCTACTAAGCTGCTAACTTAACTTCGGTTGCCTGCACTGTAGTTGGGGATTTCTTCCTTTTATGTCACTGGTGAAGGCACCCATTACAGTGCATTACAATTCAGTAATTCCAGTGGTTATTCTCATCATATCATCTGCGGTGGTGGTGCTGCGGTAGCGTTGTCGCCTCACAGTAAGACGCTGTCCTGTTCGATTCTCAGCTAAAGCGTCTTCTGTGTGGAGACATGCTTGAATGGGCATACCTTCGTTGAAGGATGTGTGTCAGGGCTGGCAACTCGGTACGTAAAAATCTACTGCCAATCATTAGCGGACCGGAGTTCCGCTGTGGCAACCCCTAACCGGGAAAAGCCAAAAGATACAACAACAACATTCTCATCATGTCATCCTTAGCCACATCACATTTACCTTAGTTCATAAGTCTTAATGTTATAAGTTACAGCTATACTGT
This sequence comes from Protopterus annectens, assembly GCF_019279795.1. NCBI lineage: Eukaryota > Metazoa > Chordata > Ceratodontiformes > Protopteridae > Protopterus > Protopterus annectens. The sequence goes on from NC_056727.1 coordinate 200,930,484, forward strand.
ATGTAGTTCTTTGCAGTACCTGACTTAGCTTTTGTCTTTGAGCACCACAGCAGATGGGCGCCCTTCTGGTTTTAATTCATCCACATCAAACCTGTAACATTATTTGCACTTAATGCATACATACATACAAATATTTCAGGTATGACCGATAATGCCCTCCTAACTTGTCAGTATGCCAAAACAATTATTCTCATAATGTGTCTAAGTTGTTCTCAACAGTATATTTAGTAGAGCTTGCTTTGATGTTATTTGGTAGTCTATTCCATGCATCACCTACTCTGTCAGAGAATCAATTATTACACTTCTTATTCCTATAGAATCTCCTGCATAGGTTATCTGATGATTGTCTACTACTTTTTGATGACCTCAAACATTTTCGGAGATAGTTGTCTCTAAATGCCTTATGTACCTGAATAAGGTGTCATCTTAAATATCTTGTATAACACACAGCACAAGTTCAGATAGTTTAGTATTTCATAATAACTTAAATTTTCACATCCATGGTTGTCCCGGGTATATTTCAGCTGTACTATTGAAGGTTTACTTATGCTTGTTTTCCTATAAGGTTTCCATATTGTTATTCCATACTGTAGTTTGGGTCTGAAGTAATTTACAAACAAGTATTTCAACATTTCTTTTTTCCTAGACTTAATACATCTTTCTATACATCCTATAGTTCTATATCTATCATTAACCAGTTGATTGATAAGATCAGAAAATAACTCAAAGCTGGATCTACCCATATACCCAGATCCTTAAATGACTCTACAATTGCAATCACTATGTGCTATATTGTATTAAATATTCACCTTTCAGACTTCTTCTACTTCTTCTTTTGGCTTTTCCTGTTAAGGGTCGCCACAGCAGAACAGTAGTCCGTAGAATGATTGGCTGTAGAGTTTTACTGTGGCGAGTTGCCAGCCCGGCACTCAACCTTCCATAGAAGGCACACACGCACACACTCACACCTAGGGCCAATTTAGAGTGTCCAGTCCACCTGCAGCATGTCTTTGGGATGTGCGAGGAAACTGGAGTTCCTGGAGGAAGCCCACACAACCTCAGGGAGGACGTGCAGACTCCGCATAGAAAGCACCTCAGCCGAGAATCAAACTGGAGAACCTCTTGCTTTGTGGCGGCAATGCTAACTACTGCACCACCGCAGCCAACCATTCACCTTTCAAACTGTGTTTCCCAAATCTCATATGCTTAGATGTTATGTTGTCCATATCTCGCCTTCATTCTTGCTGTTTGGGTTCGGACTCGGCTGTATACTATAGCTTGAGAGCTTTTACTGGCTCGAGGCTAGCCCCTATCTCAGCATGCCTAGAGGTAGTTACCCAGATCTTGTTTGCCGCTTGCAGCATTGAGGTTACGGATACTGACTCGGGCTAAGTGCTTTTTCTGTTCTTCTATTTTGAGCAAACATTTTCTAGTCTAATTTAGCTAATTTGTTAATGGTAGTTGTCCTTAGCACTTCTATCTGTCCCTATCTCGTCTGAGTGAATTTTGTTTTTGCGTAGATTAATTGTTCCCTCTCTCTGGCCTTTCCCCTCTTTCAAACCTGTTTAAATTAGCGGGTTCTTCTTCCCCTTCTTACCTTTAGCCTTTAAGGATTTGCCATTTAAGTTAGAGGCTCTTCTTAGGTGGGGAGTTCGCCATTTAACTTAGAGGCACTCCCCCCTTCTCCTTTTTTTTCCCCGTCTGTTTAAAACAAAAAAAAAAAAATAGGGTATTGTTTGTCTGTTATTACCATAGTTTTTTTCCCTCTTTGTCTAGCTATACAGAATGCTTCGTAGTGTTATAGCATAGTCTTCTTACTAGCAGTCTATAGCCTTAGACATAGTGCTGTTTCCTAGTATGTCCAAGGATACTGCCAAGGATTCGAAACCTTCGGGTTTCAAAAAATGTAACTTGTGTTGCCAAAAGATGTCCCTTACAGACAGGCACACGAGTTGTGTATATTGTTTAGGACATTTTCACATGCAGGACTCGTGCTGTAAATGTCATGTCTTTAGTTCACGAGTTCTGCAGGAGAGAAGAAACAACTAATTTTGAGAGGTTTGCTGAAGACCCCCTTTGATGCTGCCATGGAAGGGACTCAACCAGCTAAAAAATCAGATAAATTCAAGCCTTCATCCTCTTCGGCTCTGAGTTCGGACCCATCTAAGGATAAGGATAAACCACAAGCTAAGTTGGACCCGACTTTCGGTTCTGACAAGACATCTTCACCTATGGCTCCATCAGTGTTTTCGGAGCCAGTAAGGTCCCATAAACATTCCAGGTCTCCTCCCTTGGAACCAGTGCAGTCTGCTCCACAGTCTCCATTATTGCAATCTGTGGCGGGCAGTCACTGGTCTTCAACACATTCCTGTCGGTCATCCAGGAGTCTCTCGGATGATGATGTGGAGAGGGTGGTAAAGAGGCTTCTTAGGACACCAGCATTAGCCAAAATACTTTCGGGCCCATCCCAGATGGAAATGGTGCTGACAAGCCCAAACAACACCTGTCTTGATTCCTCCTCCGACTCCTCTGAGTTCGGAGCCAGAGTGTGTGGAAGTCGTAGTGATGGAACCATCGGTTGCAGTAACCTCCTCTGGTCTTTCAGTTCCGACTACCACTCCAATCTCCTCGATACCCCCTTCTATCGAGGGATCTGGGGGCCAACGCTCCCTCGTCGGCTCCAAGGTGGGAGCGGCATTGGACCCTTGTCTGACCCTACTCTCCCTCTTTGAGCTTTGTTTGTTTAAGTTCGCTACTTCTACTACTATTGTCTGATCTGATTAATATACAGTGATTAACTAGAAATATATGGACTGAAAATCTTCCACACAGAGATGTTTCTTACACTGTTTTGTTTAAATGTTTTTTAAATACAGTTATGATACAGAGTTGATTAACTCCATATATTGCAAAATTTAAAATGAAATGTGCTTAAATAAATCACAGATATTCAGTGGGGTACTTATAAAAGCAAAGTGCACTATTCTTTCTTTATTCAACATCAGCTGATTTACTATAGTTGTTTGAAAATATAAATATGAAGCAACTCTTCCTAACAAATTCACATATACAAAGTGATTAATTCCCCATTGTACATCTCTTTTGTCTCACAACCAATAGTATAAATCCACCCTTAACTGTATGTACATTCATTTTTTTGTACCCATATTCACTGTAATACATCTTAAAAAAATTCTTACATTATCATATTATATTTCCAATTTTTTATGACTTTTAATAGCCTTAACTATGATGTACCCTTTTTAAGAGATTACAGTGGTTTTAAATGTTCAAATTATTTTCTAAGTTCATACCCCGAGGACATAACATATGAAAATTAATAATCATTCTGCTCTCTAGTCTGTTTAGTTTTTTTTTAATTCCCATCATTAACCACTGGACATGCTAGAATACTAAAAGAAATAAACTTTTGTCCAAACCTTGATGTTTGGACCAAAAATGCATGGCAACGGGACTCTCGGGCTTCTGTCTTCTCACATCCTCCAAATGCTCCATGGTTCGTACTTTGGCCTTCCTGGTGGTGTGACCAGTATACCCCGAGATTGGGTCACAGTCACAACCTATTATATACACAGCTCTACAGCTGTCACAATTATAATATTCTCTGGCCCTGTACAACTTGCCATTGATCTTTTTCCAATCTAAATTTTTAACACGATTACATATGGAACATTTTCCACAGCAGTAAGTCCCAACTTTTTTACCTGTTTTGTCCAAACCATTTAGTTTTAAGCCTTTTCGATTTAACAGCTCTTTTAAATTACTATACCTGCTGTAAGAAAATACTGTATGTTTCAGAAACAAAGAGCCAATGGAATTGTCCTCACAGACAATTTCCCAAGCTTGCCTGACAATTTTCTGCAGAATGGAAGAACAATCAGAGTATCTGGTAAAAAAAAGTTTCTCATCTTCACCCCTACTTTCTTCTAAATTGGCTTTGACTGTTCTTCCATAATGGTTAGGACCAATCTTCTCTCTCACTCCACCAATGTCTGTGACCTTATTCTTTGCTTTGTGTAATATATGGTCATCAAAACCTCTGTTCTTTAACCTCATGTATACCTGATATAAGTTGGTTCCTTTTAAATCAACTTCAGAAGTATTCATGAAAATGCTTTTAAATTCACCATAAGGTAATGACTCAGTCAAATGGGGAGGATGCATGCTAGTGGCATGCAAAAACTTGTTGACTGCTGTGGGTTTTCTGTATGGTTTGTGCTGTACCTTTTTGTCATTGTTTATATAAAACATGACATCCAAAAATGGTATATTCTCTCTACCGATGTCCCAGGTAAACCTCAGTCCATGTGAATTGTTATTTAAAGTTTCCATAAATTCTGCAAATTCAGCATGATCACCTTTACAAATAAATAGTAAATCATCTATATATCTCTTATAGTATACTACATTTCTCACATTGTAATTTTGTAATGTCATGAACTGGTTTTCCAAATCGCCCATATAGATGATAGCATACAATGGGGCAAAAGCTGCCCCATCTCTGTTCCCCTTGTTTGCAGAAAAAATTCATTTTTCTATGTGAAATAGTTATGGGTAAGAATAAATTCCAGTAAACTCAACAAGAATGCAGAACGTGGTCCTTCCACTAATTTTCTAGCCATTGCTTCCATACCCCATCTTCTGTTGATATTAGAATGCAAAGCAGTAACATCCACTGTTGCTCAAAAATAAGCATCTTTCCATTCCAAATTCAACAGTTCTTGACAAATCTGCAGAGTATTTGTAACATGTGAGGATATGGTTATCAGATGTTTCTTGAAATGAAAATCCAAGAAAATATTAACATTTTCTAAGAAAGATCCTATTCCTGAAATGATTGGCCTCCACAGAGGGTTAAACATGTTCTTATGAATTTTGGGAATGGCATACATGAATGGATGTCTAGGAGTTTTCTCAATCAATTTTTTAACATCTTTATGTTTCAAAAAAACAAACCATGTTAAGTTGTCAATCTCGCCTTCATTCTTGCTGGATGGGGTTCGGAGCCGATCCTCAGCTCCGACTCGGCACTTGCTAAGCTCGAGAGTCACTTTTACCAGCTCGAGGCAGCCCCATATCCCATGATGCAAGGCGGTAATTATCCAGATCTCGTTTGCCGCTTCGCTAATGAGGTCATTTTTTTTACCAGCTCCTGGCAAGTGATTTTATATTGTTGTTACTCAGGATATTTAGATCCAATTCCCTAAATTTTTTTCTTTATAGCAATTTTAGTAAATCCTATTTTCTCTTAGCTCCATACCCCTTTCTTTAACCCTTATTCTTAGGTCTTAGAGCTTTGGGCCTTAGGCCTTACCCCCCTTGCAGTTCCTATCAGGATTTCCTAGGTGGGTGTTGTGTGGTGTATTCCCACTTAGTTCACTCTTCCATAGTTTTCTGTGTTTCGGGCCTTAGGCTTTTTCCCACCCTCTCAGTTCCTGTCAGAAATTAGGTGTGTGTGTGTTGTGTCACTGTTAATAATAACTAATTATTTACTCTTAATAATAAATTAGTTATTAGTATCTTTTTTGGTCTGATTGTTGGGTGTGTGTGTGTGTTTTAGGTCAGACATGTCTAAAGATACTAGGGTCTCAGGTTTCAAGAAGTGTGACTCGTGCTGTCAGAAGATGTCTCTGACAGACGGTCACACTTCTTGTATTTATTTCCTGGGACCCCTACACCTGCAGGACTCCTGTGCTATCTGTCATTCCTTTAGCCAGAGAGTCCTGCAGGAATGTAGAAATAAATTGATCCTCAGGGGTCTCCTTAAGCCTGAGAGCTCCCCGGCCAAGGTCGGTTCCGGGAAGCCCTCCAAGACCCAGGCTTCGGTGTCCAAGTCGGTGGTCTTGGTTTTGACTCCGCCGGAGTCGACATCGGCTCCGTGCAGAGCCGATCTTTCCTTAGTGGAAGCTACAGTATTGGCACCGTTTGGCTCCGATACCCTGGCTTTGGCAGCTGTGTCGGCTCCGGCTGGAGCCGACACCCTAGCATCGAAGCAGGTCTCGGCTCCGGCTGGAGCCGAGATATCTGTGCCTCCACTCGGAGCCGATAAGTCATCGGCTCCGCCTGGAGCCGAGGTTTCTTCGGCTCCGATGGCGCCGTCCAAAAAGAGGTCTAGATCTCCTTCTTTGGAATCTATACACTCGGCTCCAGCTTCCCCCCTGCTTTCGGAGCGGAGCCATCGGAGCCGATCATCGAGGTCTTCCAGGCTATCAGACCATGATTTAGAGAGAGTGGTGAGTAGGCTTTTAAAATCACAGACACTAGCCCAAATGCTCCATAGCCCGTCTCAACAGACGACCGCTATTCTACACCCTCCTGAGATTCCTCCTTCGACTCTCCTACAGAGTTCGGAGCCGGAGTTTATTGGTACCGTGACTGCTGCGGCTTCGGAGCCGATAACACACCTTTCGGCTCCGTCGTACTCGACTCCTATCTCCTCCTTGAGACCTTCCTTGGAGGGATCCGGGTGTCAGGCTTCCCTGGTCGGTTCCAAGGGGGCGAGTGGCATCGGACCCTTGTCCGACCCTGCTCTCCCTCTCGGGGCTTCGGCCTTGGTGAGCTCGGCCCCGACATCTGCTTCTGAGCCTTCCCTCTCGGTGGGAACAGGGATCCCCGTTTCTTCGGAGCGGGATCTCTCGGCCCTCCCTGGGAGGGGAGCCTTCGAGGTGATGAGGAGTGTGCGAGCCCCTGAGCTCAGTCAGCAGTCGGTTCCTTTAGCTCCTCCCTCTACGGTGCCTGTAGATACCTCTTCCCACTCTCTTGCTCCCGGACCCAGAGATCCATCGCCCCAGGTTTCCCCATTGGGAAGAACTTCCTCTTCCGAGGTTTCTCCTGATCCTTCAGGTGAACCCCCGCGTAAGAGGACCTGCAAGAGGAAGCACTTAGACTCCCCTGAGTCTACAACATCGGATACAGATTTGGATGAATCGGAGGGGTCCCCAAGATCCCCCTCTGAGGATGTCTCCTTTTCAGACATCCTTGAGCTCCTTAAACAGTGGGGGAACTGGCCATCCATTAACCCCTCCGAGGTGAATCGGTATACCTGGAGGCTTTTGGATCTCGACCCTCCACCTCCTGGATATCTCCGCCTTTCGACCCTCTCATGGAGGTCATAGCTCGAAAGGCGTGGGCATCTCCTGATTCGGTGGAACCAGTCCCCAGGAGACCTTCAAAATTTATTACGGCCCCCGCTGAAAAGCAGTTTCTTACCAAAGGTGTCCCGGTTGATGCCATGGTGGTGGCGGCCGCCACCAAGAAGGAACTTGCAGATCCTTCCGTACCAGTCCATCCTCCTAACAAGGAGTCTAGGACCATGGACAGGTATGGCAAGCGGATGTTTTCCTCAGCGACCTTTGCTATGCGTTCGCTGAATTATTTATGTCACTTCACCAGACTTCAAAGGGACATCCTTAAAGAATTAGGTGAAGTAGTACAGGATCCTTCAGCAGCAGGAGCTCAAGAAAAGATTGCTTCTCAGCTGGGAATCCTTAATTCCATAACCAACTCCTCCATGCGGCTCATTTCTTATGCAGCCGATGGAGCGAGTAGAGCTGCAGGCACAGGAGTGGCTCTCAGACGTCAGTCCTGGATGCGGCTCTGTAATTTTGCAGACCCCTTTAAGGCGTCCTTCACAAACTCTCCCTTTGATGGATCAACATTGTTTGGTCCTCAGGTGAAGGACACTTTGACCAGGTGCGAGCAAGACGGCAAAACTCTTTCTGCCGTAGGAGTCCATTTCTCCGCCCCTTCCAGGCCTTATCCCAAAGCAAGCAAGGCATCACGCATGTGGGACCAGCGTGCACGGTCCCGAAAAAATGTAGTCAATCAACCAAAAACGGACCAGCACATACAGGATTGTAGAAGAATAATTATTGTTTATTCAACATAGTTCCATTAACCATAATAGCAGTGGTAACAACCAGTGCTAATGCAAACCGGTTTCGGCTAATGCTAGCCTTTCTCAATGCCAAAAATATCCGATAAGAAAAAGAACCTCCACCATATTAGGTCATATTTATAGTGCATCTGTTAAAGAGATATACCCCATATATTAAATATATAACAAAATAAGATGGATCAAACACATATAGATTCCCATACGGAAAACTTTGTAACCCAATGCATATATCACACAAAAACATATGTATATATATCCCCCAAACTTATTACATTATTGGAATATATAAACAAATATATAAATGATTATATGTATATATTTAGTTAATATGTGCATATAATGCAAACCAATGAAAAAAATAAGACAATATAAGTCTAAATATAATATAAATACAATATCTGGCATATATTATTTATTGAAAATGATAGATGCCAGCAATTATAAGAACCAAAAATGGACAATTTAATCTGTCATTGGTATGATTACAAAAATATTCTAAAGAAGACCATAAGTGAGATAAAGATATAAATCTCAATATGATGGTTCTAGTGTGTTTAATCCCGGTCTAAAAAGACCCCCTAACCTGATGATCCATTTATTCTCCATATCATTAAGTTTTTGATGCCATCCTGCTTTAAATTTACGATGTAAAATGATTCTGTCTATAATCACAAATGTAAAAGTAGCTGAAGGGTGTTCCAGGGTGTGTTTATATAAAGCATTAGTAGTACGTCTATTCCTGATTGCACTCATATGTTCACATATTCTGAGTTTAACGGACCTAGACATCTGTCCAATGTAAAATGCAGAACAATTACAAGTAGCCAAATATATGGCCCAATCAGAGCTACAATTTGCAAATATCCTAATATCAAAAACCTGGGATGTATTTTTGCTGGAAAATTCACTAGTTTTGAGCATATATTTGCAAAAAGAACAATGGCCACATGGAAAGCTGCCTTTTAGTATCTCACCCCCTAAGGTGGTTTGTAAGGAAATGTGTGGAGTATATCTCTTATAATGAGTAAAGAAAGAGTTTAAGTTCCTACCTCTACGGTAGGAAAAAGAGCATTGCTGAGGCAATATTTTGTATCAAAATCTCATGTGACCGTAATATGTCCCAATGTTGATTGACTATATCAATAAAATGATTGGTGTTTGCCCCATATGTAGTTACCAACCTCAAAACAGAATTATTCTGTGAACCAGATTGAACCCTATTCTTGGATTTATATTGCAACAATTCCGAGCATGATAAATTATTGAAGGTATTCTTAGATTTGGAAATATTGTATATATTGTATCCACGATCAACAAATCTGTTAGATAAATCACCACAAAAAAAAGAACAATCCTCAGAGGAAGAGCATATCCTTTTCATTCTCATAAATTGAGATTTGGGAATGTTCTGGATGATGTGGCGTGGATGACAGCTATCAGCATGTAACAAAGTGTTATACTGGGGAAATTTTCTATGAACAGACGTAGCTAAGGTGTTATCATCAAGTCTGGTAACCAAAACATCCAAAAACACGATACATGCATGTTCAATATTAGCTGTAAATTTGATCCCAAAAGAATTATCATTGAGATAGTTAACAAAATTAGATAATTGTTTCTTGTTACCACGCCACACCATCCAACAATCGTCCAGATATCTCCTCCAAATATCCAAATACGGAAGAAATGTATTGTGTTGGATATCATATATGTAAGTGGCCTCAAAGTAGCCCATAAAAAGATCCGCATATATGGGGGCAAACGAGGCCCCCATTGCTGTTCCATTAATTTGCCAATAGGCTTTGCCATGATAATAAAAGATTTTCTTACACAATACAAATTCCGTAAGTTTGGTCAGAAAATTGTTGAACTCAGTTGAGTATAACCTGGTTTTATACAGCCAATAAGATACGGCTAAAATGCCTAATTCATGGGGGATGCTAGTATATAATGAGGCTACATCAAGAGTACACAACCACCATGAAGATTCTAACTGTGAGTCATTGACAATATTCAGGAATTCAGTAGTATCCTGAATGCGCAATCTGATATGGGTCAACAATGGTTTTAAATATTGTGTAAGGAAGGCTGATAGGGGTTCGGTTAAGGAACCACGACCAGATACAGTGGGCCTACCTGGGGGGTTACAAGCCTCCTTGTGTATTTTGGGTAGTAAATACAGGTATTGTGGAATGGGTTCCTCCACCTTCAACTGTTTAGCTAACTGTTCACTAATCACACCCTGGTTGATTGACACTTCCAAAAACCTATCAATTTCTTCCTTAAACTGTGGGGTAGGATCCACATTTAGCTCCCTGTAATAGCTAGAGTCCGATAATTGTCGTAAAGCTTCATTGATGTAAGCCTGATGGTCCATAACCACAATAGCACCCCCTTTATCGGCCATGGTAATAACCAACTGATGATTGTTTTTAAGCTCCAACAAAGCCTGTCTTTCCATAACAGATAAATTGTTAAATTGTGGTTGATAAACGTTCGCAAAATGTAGCTCCTTCATAATACATTCTCTAAAAATGGAAACATGTTTGTTCATCGGAGGAACAAAAGAGGACTTTCCAAATCTAAATTCAGTTGATCTTTGAGAAACATCATTATCTGAAAAGAATATTTTGAGGTTTAGTAATCTACAGAAATCATTAACATCATTTAATAAATCATTTTCGGAAACCACAGAACGTGGGACAAAATTCAATCCTTTATTAAGGAGTGCTATTTGAACTGGTGAGAGAACAGTAGAAGAAATATTGTGAACAAAGGTCAGAAGGGGGGGGAGATGTGGTTCCGAAAATCTCAGGGAGTGACACCGGACGCACGTGGTCAGTTTACCCCCAGAGGCAGAGGGGGTAATAACAATAGACGCCGCCCTAGGGACAGAGGGGGTCCACAAAATCAGGGCTCCAGAGAGCCTCTCTCTGACAAGCCCTTCCAGCATCCCTGAGGTGTTGCCCGACTGCCCACCCTTGGTGGCAGTCTGGGGAAGATTGTCGCTGTACCTAGAAGCCTGGCTTTCCCTCTCTCAAGACAAATGGGTACAGTCGATCATATCTGAGGGTTACAAGATTCCCTTCGAGGAAAGCCCCTTCCCTCAAAGAGGTTCCCTTCCAGACGTACCACCCGGTCTAAGGGAAATTGCGAAATTAGAGGTGTCAAAGCTTCTAAAGAAAAGGGCCATCCAGCCAGTACCAAAAGATCATTTAGAGTCCGGAATCTACTCAAGGTTTTTTTTGGTCCCCAAAAAGACGGGAGACTGGAGACCAATTTTAGACCTCAGCAGGCTCAACAAGTCTGTCGAAAAGACTAGATTTCGGATGGTCACACTTCAATCGATTTTGCCCTTTCTGGGCAAAGACAACTGGATGTGCTCCATAGACCTTCAGGATGCATACTATCATATAAAGATTCACAGACGCTCCAGAAGTTTTCTCCGCTTTCGGCTGGGGACCAGTAATTTTCAATTCAGAGCCCTGCCCTTTGGCCTCACTACAGCCCCCAGAGTGTTCACCAAATGCATGGCAGTGGTCACGGCTCACCTGAGATGTCAAGGATTCCAGGTGTTTCCGTATCTCGACGACTGGCTCCTCTCAGCCACCACCAGGCATCAACTCCTCCAAGCCAGAGATTACACTCTACGTCTCTGCGGCCACTTAGGAATTTCAGTCAACTTCGAAAAGTCTTCCTTGTCGACCTGCCAATCTATTACCTTTATAGGCGCAAATCTAGACACTACTCGGATGTCAGCAAACCTAACAAGTCAGAGAATCCTAGATCTCCAAAACCACGTTCGGATCATCCTATCCAGCAACAGGGCGCAAGCCAGGTTGGTCCTGAAAGTCTTGGGCCTCATGGCAGCTGCTGTAACACTTCTTCCTCTGGCCCGCTTTTACATGCGTCTCCTACAATGGATGTTGTTCACCCAATGGTCCTTCCAACAGCTTCCCATGCATCACAAGATTCTGGTGACACAGACCTGCAAGAACCATCTATCCAGGTGGATTTCCTCTCCTCTAGTTCATCAGGGCAAACCATTTGTTCCCCCGGCCCCGGTAGCCACAGTCACTTCGGATGCCTCCCTGATCGGGTGGGGGGATTATTATCAGGGCAGGATGGTTCATGGCACGTGGCAACCGTTCGAATACCACCTGCACATAAATGTCCTAGAGATGAGAGCAGTGCTTTTAATGTTGCAAGCCCTCAACGACTTTCTCCCTTTAGGGACTATTGCAGTTCACACGGACAACATGTCCGTCGTGTGGTACATCAACAAGCAGGGCGGAACCAATTCCTATCCCTTGTGTCGAGAAGCTCTCAGACTTTGGCAATGGGCGATCTCCTCTCATCGGTTTCTGGTAGCAATGCATATCCCCGGGAAAACCAACATAATAGCGGACAGATTGAGCAGAGCTATTCTCATGCCTCACGAGTGGTCTCTCAAGCAATCCATTGTGGAGGAGATTTTTCAGAAGTGGGGTCGCCCATGCTGCGATCTTTTTGCTACACCCCAAAACAGCAAATGCCCAGACTTCTTCTCTCTCTTCCCACTTCCGGGCCATCCCCCCAGAGACGCTCTTACCCAAGATTGGCCCCGGGGACTTCTTTATGCCTTTCCTCCCTCCCTTTCCTTTGATACCACAAATACTCCAGAAAGCTACCATCTTGAGAGCCAAAATGATTCTCATTGCCCCTTACTGGCCTTGACAAATTTGGTTCCCGTTCCTTCATCGCCATCTTTTGGTGCGGCCTTGGCATCTGGACCCAGTTCCAGATCTTCTGACCCACCAGTCGGGTCAACTGCACCGGTCAGTTCCTTCCCTCAACCTCACAGCTTGGTTGCTCCACTTCCTTCCTTAGCCAGGCTTCCTATGATCTCTAACCCTGTTAGAGATATCTTAGTAGCTTCTCTTAAGTCCTCTACCAGGAGGATTTATTCTAGCAAGTGGAAACGCTTCTCTTTTTGGGCAAAATCTAAGAACATAGACCCCTTTACTGCCCCTATTCAGTCGGTCTTGGATTTCCTTGCGGAAATTTTTCACTCAGGTTCTTCGTCTTCCACAGTCAAAGTTCAGTTGGCTGCAATCTCGAACTTTCATGTCGGCTTTGCAGACCACAACATTATGTCCCACAAACTTTGTAAAGCCTTTCTCAAAGGAGTTTTCCTTCTTAAACCCCCTGTTAGAGATCCTCCACCACAGTGGGATTTAAATTTAGTGCTGACATCCTTGATTCTTCCCCCTTTTGAACCGGCTGCTTCATGTTCATTAAAGTTTCTTTCTTGGAAGACACTTTTTCTAGTCGCTATTACCTCGGCTAGAAGAGTGTCTGAACTTCATGCCCTCTGTGTTTGTCCCCCTTATTTGGTCTTCCACAAAGACAGAGTATCCTTGAGAACCAACCTATCCTTTTTGCCCAAGATTGCTTCTAAGGCAAATTTAAACCAATCCATTGATCTCCCTGTATTTTTTCCAAATTATTCTAACAGGGCAGAACAAAAATTGCATTACTTAGATGTTCATCGCCAACTTAGATATTACTTGGATAGAACAAAGCAATTTAGGAAGTCCGATCAGCTCTTCCTGTCTTATGCTGAAAATAGAAAAGGTCTCCCTGTTTCTAAAGTGACCTTATCTAGATGGCTATCTTCCACCATTTCTGACATTTATCAGCTTAGGGGCAAACAGCTGAACTCAAAACCTAAAGCTCATTCCACAAGAGGTCTAGCCACTTCTACAGCCTTTCAGGCTAGACTACCCTTAGATGCTATTTGTGCAGCAGCCACTTGGGCCACTCCTCATACCTTCATTTCTCATTACAAATTGGATTTGGCCTCCAGGGACAGGGCAAGCTTTGGTTCCACTGTTCTCAAGAGTCTGTTCCATTGAGCCACCCAGGATAGAGGTGCTAGGGACACGGTCCCATCCAGCAAGAATGAAGGCGAGATTGACAACTTAACATTTAGAAGTTATGTACCTACCATAACGTTCCATGTTAGTTGTCTTCTCCAGCCTTCTTTCTTGCGTCCCTCCCTCCTGTCCCCCTAGCCTGGACAGACCTTGATCTCCCTTTTTCTCTGGAAGATTCTTCTTCCTGGGACACCAGATAGTTCTTGGCCTTGATTACCTGGTTTCCATTACAGCCTTTTTAGGTTAGTGTTTCTCTTTCCTTAGTGGAAAGTTTTTATAGGCAGTTTTTCCTCTAGATACTAAACGAGATCTGGATAATTACCGCCTTGCATCATGGGATATGGGGCTGCCTCGAGCTGGTAAAAGTGACTCTCGAGCTTAGCAAGTGCCGAGTCGTAGCCGAGGATCGGCTCCGAACCCCATCCAGCAAGAAAGAAAGCGAGAGAAGCCAACTAACATGGAACGTTATGGTAGGTACTTAACTTCTAATTTCTCCACGTTCCAATATTTCCTCTAACTCTATTGAAAATCTATGCAAAGGGCTATATTGCAATTTAACATAATAACCTTCATCAGATAGTATATCTGAAACCATTTCATCATATTGTGTCATAGTCATGACTCCCCAATTACCTCCTTTGTCAGCCATTTTGTATACCATCCCATTCAAATTTGACCTGAGTTTCTGCAAGGCCAACCATTCTGCCTGACTCAAATTATAAGATTCAAATTTTTTTACAAACTGACCATAACTGTTTTCCACTTTTTTACATACTAAATTTTCAAAAACATTAATAGCTTGACTGCTCCTAGGGGGCATAAACTTGCTATCTGAGTTCAATTTGGGCATTTCCAGGCATCCATATCCTGTGACAAATGGTTCAGATGAGATATTACTTTCTACATCTTTTTGATTACCTTCACCCAAACCAACACACATTTCAAACATTTCATTTTCGTAAATGCTTAAATTCAGTAAATCATTTTCATCACACGCTCTAGGGACCTTAACTTTGTCACCACGATAAACAGAACATGCTGGAGGGATAGATTCCTGTCCCAGAGACTTCCCATACTCTGGAACAGACTACCTATCTATGTCAAACAGAGCTCCTCATTAGCACTCTTCAAGAAAAATCTTGATGGGAAATTCACCCCGGGGATCACTTCTGTGGCCCTGCTCGACAGGGGCACAGGAAAATAATTTTCTTGGGTGGCAAAAGCCAGGGTACATTTTTTGGCTAGGCTTTTATGTGCCCTAGGGCCGATAGCCTAATACCTACCTACCTATGAACCTATGAATCAGAATATTCATTAATATTTTCTACATCTACAGAAGACATCTCTTTTTTGGTATGAAAAAATACTTTGAGGTTTAACTTGCGACAAAATTTCTAGACATCAGTAATCATGTCTGCCAAAGATGGAATTCTAGTGGGTACAAATTTTGTGCCTCTGAGCAAAACGTGTTCAGCAGCATCGGATATATTAACATTTATAAGATTAATAATTTTCATGGCACTACTTTCAACTTCATCAATCCGAGCATCTGTGAGCAATTCAATATTCATATTATCTTGAGCTCTGTTTGAATTATTTTCATTACCCTCTGTGTTCTGAGAGATGTGCAACTCATCTGGACATCTACCATTCAAATTTTCATTTAAACTAAGCTGTCCCTTTTCCCCAAAGGTATTACACATTTCATGCAGCCTTTCAAATGTCTTGGGCATCAAAGGCACACTATTTATTTCACTGTCAAAGAGATGAAGAAAGTAGACATGAGTATAAGGAGATGAGGCGTATGGCAAAGAGAGAGGTGGCGAAAGCTAAGGATAAGGCATATGGAGAGTTGTATGAGAGATTGGACACTAAAGAGGGAGAAAAGGACCTGTACCGATTGGCTAGACAGAGAGACAGAGCTGGGAAAGATGTGCAGCAAGTAAGGGTGATAAAGGACAGTGAGGGAAAGGTACTCACAAGAGAGGAGGGTTTACTATTGAAATGTCAAACGGCACTACATCGACTGTACTATAGTCGAACACGGAAGTTCGAAAATAGTAATGTCGATGACAAAAAAACAATCTAGGACTGTGTTTTAACATGGGTCGAGGTAGGGGAGATGTTTGTAGCTCTGAATAATACTGAACACCTACCTCGACCCATGTTAAACCATTCCTAGAATGTTTTTTTGTCGTCGACATTACTATTTTTGAACTTCCGTGTTCGACTATAGTACAGTCGATGTAGTGCCATTCGACATTTCAATAGTAAACCGAGAGGAGAGTGTGCTGAGTAGATGGAAAGAGTATTTTGAGAGGCTGATGAATGAAGAGAATGAGAGAGTGAAGGTTGGATGATGTGGGGATAGTGAATCAGGAAGTGAAACAGATTAGCAAGGAGGAAGTAAGGACAGCTATGAAGAGGATGAAGAATGGAAAGGCTGTTGGCCCAGATGACATCCCAATGGTAGCATGGAGGTGCTTAGGAGAAATGGCAGTGGAATTTTTAACTAGATTGTTTAATGAAATTTTGGAAAGTCAGAGGATGCCTGAGGAGTGGAGAAAAAGTGTTTTGGTACCTATCTTTAAGAATAAGGGTGATGTGCAGAGCTGCAGTAACTACAGAGGGATAAAACTGATCAGTCACAGCTTGAAGTTATGGGAAAGAGTAGTAGAAGCTAGGTTAAGAAGGGAGGTGATGATTAGTGATCAGCAGTATGGTTTCATGCCAGGCAAGAACACTACAGATGCATTGTTTGCTCTGAGAGTGTTATTGGAGAAATGCAGAGAAGGTCAGAAGGAGTTGCATTGTGTCTTTGTAGACTTGGAGAAAGCATATGGCAGGGTGCCAAGAGAAGAGTTGTGGTATTGTATGAGGAAGTCGGGAGTGGCAGAGAAGTATGTAAGAGTGGTACAGGATATGTACGAGGGTAGTGTGACAGTGGTGAGGACTGCGGTGGGAGTGGCAGATCCATTTAAGGTGGAGCTGGGATTACATCAAGAATCAGCTCTGAGTCCTTTCTTATTTGCAGTGGTGATGGACAGGTTGAAGATGAGATCAGACAGGAGGCCCCATGGACTATGATGTTTGCAGATGACATTGTGATCTGTAGTGAGAGTAGGAATCCGGTTGAGGAGACTCTGGAGAGGTGGAGTTATGCTCTAGAGAGCAGAGGAATGAAGGTCAGCAGGGCTAAGACAGAATATATGTGTGTAAATAAGAGGGAGTGTAGAGGAATGGTGAGGATGCAGGGAGTAGAGTTGGTAATGGTGGACGAGTTTAAGTACTTGGGATCAATAGTTCAGAGTAATGGTGAATGTGGAAGAGAGGTGAAGAAGAGAGTACAGGCAGGGTGGAATGGGTGGAGAAGAGTGTCAGGAGTGATTTGTGACAGATGGGTACCAGTAAGAGTGAAAGGGAAGGTCTACAAGAGGGTAGTGAGACCAGCTATGTTATGTGTGTTGGAGACAGTGGCATTGACAAAAAGGCAGGAGTCAGAGCTGGATGTGGCAGAGTTAAAGATGTTAAGATTTGCACTCAGTGTGACTAGGATGGATAGGATTAGGAATCAGTATATTAGAGGGTCATCTCATGTTGGACAGTTTGGAGACAAAGCAAGAGAGACGAGATTGGGTTGGTTTGGGCATATGCTGAGGAGGGATTATATTGGGAAAAAGATGCTAAGGATGGAGCTGCGAGGTAAGAGGAAAAGAGGAAGGCCTAAGATAAGTTTTATGGACGTGGTGAGAGAGGACATGCAGGCGGCTGGTGTTACAGAGCAAGATGCAGAGGATAGGAAGAAATGGAAAGAGATGATCCACTGTGGCGACCCCTAATGGGAAAAGCTGAAAGATGATGATCAAAAACATTTATGAGCAATTCAACATTCATATTATCTTGAGCTCTGTTTAAATTATGTCATTACCCTCTGTGCTGTGAGAGATGTACAACTTACTTAAACATGTGCCATTCACATTTTCATTTAAACTAAGCTTGTCCCTTTTCCCCAAAAGTATTACACACTTCATGCAGCTTTTCAAATGTCTTAGGCATCAAATACACAGTATTTACTTTGCTAGTAATATCACAAACATTATGAGAAGAAAAAGAAACACGAGAGTCATTTCCAAATGTATTAAGAACATATTCATTTGAATCTATCAGTGTTACTTCTTCCTGTTTCTTCCGTTTCCTTTTCCTCTTCTGTTTTTACTCGCTGTTGCTGCACTTGTGCTTCCCCTTCCGTTACGTTTTTTGAACTCAAGGACTCATCTGAATTAACTTCCTCAAAGGAGAAACTTTTTCTCCCTGAAAACTGTTCACCTGAAGATGTAGATGAATCAGCTAAAAAAATGGATAAAGTCAAGCCTTCATCCTCTTCGGATCCGAGTTTGGACCCATCTAAGGATAAGGATAAACCACAAGCTAAGTCAGACCCGACTTTAGGTTCCAACAAGACATCTTCACCTACAGCTCTGTCAGTGTTTTCAGAGCCAGTAAGGTCCCATAAGCATTCCAGGTCTCCTGCCTTGGAACCGGTGCGGTCTGCTCCACAGTCTCCATTATTGCAATCTGTGGCAGACAGTCATCGATCTTCAACACATTCCTCTCGGTCATCCAGGAGCCTCTCAGATGATGATGTGGAGAGGGTGGTAAAGAGACTTCTTCGGGCACCAGCATTAGCCAAAATACTTTCAGGCTCATCCCAGATGGAAATGGTACTGACAGCCCAAACAGCACCTGTCTCGATTCCTCCTCTGATTCCTCTGAGTTCGGAGCCGGAGTGTGTGAAAGTCGTAGTGGTGGAACCGTCGGTTACAGTAACCTCCTCTGGTCTTTCAGTTCCGAATACTGCTCCGATCTCCTCGATACCCCCTTCTATCGAGGGATCTGGGGGCCAATGCTCCCTCGTCAGCTCCAAGGGGGGGAGCAGCATTGGACCCTTGTCCGACCCTACCCTACCTCTTGGAGCTTCGGCGCAGGTCAGCTCGGCTCCTACATCAGCCTCGGAGCCATTGCCCTCGGTTCAGAGGAAGTCTCCTGCTTCTTCAGAGCTGGAGATTCTTTCAGGTTGGGACCGCTATGCCTTCGAGGTGATGAGCATGCTGTCTGCTGAGACAGCTCCACCCTCGGCTCCATTGGCTCCTTTGCCCTCGGTGCCAGTGTCTGCCTCTGAACCTCCCCTCTGCCCCAACTTAGGGAACCCATGCTCCAAGGTGCCCCATTGGGTGATCCCACCTCTTCCGAAACCTCTCCTGAGCATCCCTCGGAGGAGGTCCCTCGGAAGAGTACTTGCAAGAGGAAGCACGTGGACTCCCCTGAGTCGTTGACATCCGACACAGACTTGGATGACTCAGAGTGGTCCCCACAGTCCCCCTCTGAAGATGTCTCCTTTTCAGACATCTTAGAAATCCTTAGACAGAGGGGTGACTGGAAGTCCTTTGCCCCTTCTGAAGATGAGTCAGTGTATGTGGATGCATTCGGTTCCCGGCCCACTACCTCTTGGGTATCTCCTCCTTTCGACTCACTATTGGATGTAGTGAGTCGGAAGACTTGCAGCTCTCCAGACATGACGGAACCAGTTCCGCGGAGGCCCAATAATTTCATTACAGCTCCTGAAGACAGGCTCTTCTTATCTAAGAGTGTTCCCGTTGATGCTATGGCTGTGGCAGCAGCCACCAAGAAGGAATTAGCAGAAACTTCTTCAGCTGTCCATCCGCCGAATAAAGAGTCTCATATGATGGACAGATATGGGAAGCGTATGTTTTCTTCAGCGACCTTTACACTCAGGTCGCTGAACTATTTGTCCCACTTTACAAGGCTTCAAAGAGATCTCCTCAAGGAGTTAGGAGATACCTTACAGGATCCTACAGCTGCAGGAGCCTCAGACAAGGTGGCTTCTCAGCTCACGACCTTGACTTCAGTTGTTAATTCCTCCATGCGGCTCATTTCCTATGTAGCCAATGGGGCTAGCAGGGCAGCAAGCACAGGGGTAGTCTTACGCAGACACTCCTGGATGCGCCTTTGTCATTTTGCGGAGCCCTTCAAGTCTTCCTTTACCAATGCCTCCTTTGCCGGCTTATCCCTGTCAGGGCCTCAGTTAAAAGAGACTCTTACCAGATATGAACAGGATGGCAAAATTCTCTTTGCCTTGGGAGTACATTTTTCTACTCCATCTAGGCCCTATCCTAAAGACCAGAAGAGTGGAGAAATGTGGTTCTGGAAATCCTAGGGAGCTTTGTTTGACACATTTGGAGAATTTTCCCCCAGGGGCAGAGGGGGAAATAACAATGGAAGACGCCGACCTTACAGCAGGGGGGGGGTCCATAGTACCAGGGTGACAGAAATATGTTCTCTGTTAGGCCCTTCCAGCGCTCCTGAAGGAGGCCCGACTGTCCAACTCCAGAGACAGTCAGGGGGGAGATTATCCTTGTACCCAAAAGCCTAGCAGACAGTCACAGAAGATACATTTGTACTATCCATAATATCTGGAGGTTACAATATCCCCTTCTCACTACTTCCCTTATCAAAAAGACAATACTCTATCCCAGATGTTCCACCCAGTCTTTGGGATCAAGCAAATCTGGAGGTTCAAAGGTTGCTAAGAAAAAGAGTCATCCAGGAAGTCCCCGCAGACCAAATCAGATCCGTAACTTACTCAAGGTTCTTTTTAGTTCCAAAGAAAACGGGGGATTGGACACCCATTTTGGATCTCAGCAGGCTGAACAGGTCAGTCAAGAAAACAAAGTTCCGGATGGTAACACTGCAGTCCATTCTTCCCTTTCTGGGACAGGACAATTGGATATGCTCTATCAATCTCCAGGATCCGTACTACCATATAAAAATGGACAAGGAGATATCTACACTTCCGGCTGGGAGCCATTCACTATCAGTTCAGAGCTCTGCCCTTTGGTCTCACCACAGCCTTCAGGGTGTTCACCAAATGCATGGCAGTAGTTGCTGCTCACCTGAGGCGTTAAGGATTCTGGGTGTTTCCATATCTAGACTACTGGCTCCTTACTGCCACCACCGAGCATCAGCTAATCAGGGCAAGGGAATACACAATCTTCTCTTGTTCTCAACTTGGGATCACCATAAACTACGAAAAATCTGCCTTGTTTCCTTGTCAATATATTACCTTTATAGGGACAGATCTAGACACAAGGGCCATGATAGCAAAGCTGCTTCAAGAAAGAGCATTAACGATCCATCGCTAAGTTGTCATACTGTTCACACAGAAGAGGATTCAAGCAAGATTTGTCCTCAAGGTCCTGGGATCTATGACGGCTGCAATCGCTCTGGCCATATGGCTCACTTTCACATGAGAATTCTTCAGTGGCTTCTATTTGCACAATGGGCATTCCAGGATTTACCCATGTCACATCAGAGTCTGATCACGTAATCCTGCAAAAGGGATCTGGAGTGGTGGCTTCATTCCCCTATGGTAACAATAGGTAGGCCATTTCTACCTCCCCTCCAACCTGCAGCCACAGTAGCCACGGACACTTCACAGATAAGGGGGGGGGACATTATCCAGGACAAGACTGTTCAAGGAACTTGGCAGGGACACAAGTACCACTTGCACATCAATGTCCTGGAGATGAGAGCAATGCTCCTGGAGTTGCAAGCACTTCAGGACTTTCTGCCTACAGGGACTATAGCAATTCAAGCGGACAGTATGTTGCTAGTATGGTACATCAACAAACCGGGTGGATCCAGGTCTTACCCTTTGTGTTGAGAGGCTGTATGAGTTTGGCAATGGGCGATGTCTTCCCAATGCTTTCTGGTTGCAATGCACATCCCAGGGAAATCCAGCGTGATAGCTGACAAACTCAGCTGGGCTATCCTGATGCCCCACGAGTGGTCCTTGAAGCAGGAAGTTACGAACTTGATTTTTTGCAAATGGGGCCAGCCATGCTGCGATCTGTTTGCCCCCCCCCCCCCCAACAACAAATGCAGCAGCTACTTTGCCCTAGTCCCACCACCGGGACAGTCACCCAGGGACACACTTGCTCACGATTGGCCCCGGGACTGCTTTATGCCTTGTCACCTGATCCCCAAGGTTCTTCAGAAAGCACAGTCATTGGGTTGCAAGTTTAATCCTCATTGCCCCTTACTGGCCTCATCAGATATGGTTCCTGTTCCTTTGGCCTCATCTGCAAGAGGAGCCTTGGATCCTGAACCAAGTGCCAGATCTTTTGAGACATCAGTCGGGGGCTCTCCGTCCTTCCATTCAAACTCTCAAGGTCACAGCTTGGTTTCTCCACTTCCGGTCTTAGCCAGGCTTCCCAATGTTTCCCCAGCAGTTCAGCACATTTTGATTTCCTCCCATAAGCCCACTACTAGGAGACTTTATGCTAGTAAATGGAAGAGGTTCTCTTGTTGGGCAGGCAAAAATCAGGTTGATCCCTTTACTGCTCCCATTTCAATGATTCTTGAATTTCTCGCCGAAACATTTGACCAAGGAGCAGCTGCAGCTACTGTCCGAGTTCAGTTAGCTGCCATTTCAAATTTCCATATTGGAGAAATGGGTTCCAATATCATGTCCCATAGGTTATGCAAGGCTTTCCTAAGAGGTCTTACCCTATTAAGACCTCCAGTAAGAGAACCTCTTCCACCCTGGAATCTAAATGTAGTTTTAGACGCTCTGATTTTTCCTCCCTTCTTACCGTCTGCTTCCTGTCCACTCATATTTCTGACTTGGAAGACCCATTTCTTGGTTGCAATTACTTCAGCTGGAAGAGTGTCAGAATTACAGGCCGTATCTTTTCGTCCCCCTTACTTGATTTTCCATAAAGATTGGGTTTTTCTGAGAACAACCCCTCTTTCTTACCCAAAGTATTTTCTGACTACAATCTGAATCAATCCATTGAGCTTTCTGTGTTCTTCCCCAATCATGGCAACAAGGCTGAGTATAAGCTTCATCAATTGGATGTTCATAGACAGTTACATTTCTATTTACACAGGACCAAGGACTTTAGAAAATCTGATCAAGTGTTCATATCCTTTGCAGACAATAGGAGAGGTTGTGCGGTCTGAAAGGTGATTTTATCAAAGTGGCTTTCAGACACTGTAAAACATGTCTACGAGTTGCGTAAACAAACACTTCCAGGAAAAATTAAAGGGCACTCAACAAGGGTCTTGTCTACTTCGGTTCCCTTTCAAGCCAGATTGCCTTTGGATTCGATCTGTGCAGCAGCTACATGGGCTAATCCTCATACCTTTATCACTCATTACAAAGTAGATGTGGCCTCCTGGAACAGGGCATCTTTTGGTTCCATGGTCCTGAAGAGTTTTTTCCACTGAGCTACCCAAGAATCAGGTGCTGGAGACACTGTTCCAAACAGCAAGAATGAAGGCGAGATATGGACAACATAACATAAAGAAGTTATGTGCTCACCGTGATGTTCCATGTTTGTTGTCCTTGATCTCGCCTTCCTTCCTGCGTCCCTCCCTCCTTCTTCCTTTCTGGAGGATCGAGAGGAATCCCTTGTTTTATTGGCTATACTGGCTGGGTTTCCTTTATACCATACCTTACGGTTAGTATCAGTGTACAACGATTACTATTGTGGCGGGATCACACCTTTATATGTAGGTGTCATCGGATATTAAAGTAGAGTATATCTCTTGTCTGTTTATATGGTCTAGTGTTGGGTTATCACAAACGAGATCTGGGTAACTACCACTAGGCATGCTGGGATAGGGGCTAGCCTCGAGCCAGTAAAAGCTCTCGAGCTGTAGTATACGGTCAAGTCAGAGCAGAGGATCGGCTCCGAACCCAAACAGCAAGAAGGAAGGCGAGATCAAGGACAGCAAACATGGAACATTATGGTGAGTACTTAACTTCTTTTTTTTGAACTAGTTAGCATATTATTCTTCTGTGCCCAATTGCAAATTTAGTCAAATTGTTTTACAAACATGCCCTATCTGTAACACATGTAATCAGTTTACTCATTTTTAAGTCATTTGCATACAGACTGTAGATCACCTCATATGAAAAAGATAGATCTGAAATATGCAACCTAACCAAGTATGGGCCTAGGACAGAGCCCTGTGGGGCACGCTGTCTGTAACCTAGAATCTCACCTTCCAATTGCTGCATGGTACTTGTCATGTCCTATTTGTAAGACATGTAGCTATCCATCTTATCAAGATTATATCAATTCCTAGTTGTTCTAATTTATTGATTAGTGTTTTATGTATGACCCTGTCAAATGCTGAAGTTAAGTCTACATAATTTATTTTATTTATTTATTTGACATTTGTTTACTGAGAAAGTCTGACTGGGCCAGAAAGTGTCCTTTTTCAACAGAGGCTCAGGGAGAAAAGCTCCACAATCACAATATTTCAAAAGTCAAGTACAGATATTTTCAATCACAAAGTACCATGTTACAATAGAAATCATAAGAATGAAAAAAATGTTGTAATGAGAAAAACATAGACCATATGATGTGATTGTTGTCCTATCTCGCCTTCATTCTTACTAGGTTGGTTTCGGATCTGATCCTGTGATCTGTCTCAGCCTTATTTACAAGCTTGAGGCTGTCTGCCAGCTTGTGACTAAATCCCTATCACAGCATTCATCAGGACCATCCCCAGATCTAATTTGCCGCTAAACAGATTGAGCATTCGTCGTCTAGCTGTGGCTAGGTATAACCTATTTTGATAATTTTTTTTCCACTTTAACTCTCACAGTTATTGTTGGATATCTAGATCTTTAGCTAATTTAGCTGAGTACCTTTCTTATTACTGGATTTTTCCGAGTTGAGCTGTTTATTGTTGACCTTTGGCTGTCGTTTATCCGCTGGGCCTTGTATCCCTTCCCAGTGTCATATTGTTTGTATTTGTCTAATTCATTTAAATTAGAGAACTATCAAGCAGCCTGTTTTAGTTAGAGGGCTTTATTCCCTTGTCCCCGTTGTTCCTGTTTTTCTTTTTTCACAGTCTGTTAATTAGGGTAGTATTGTTGTACAGTCCGTTTAATTAGAGGACTAAGTGTTTCTCCCCTCTTTGTGTTCTGTGTTACGGCCTGTTTAAGTTAGAGGGCATTATTTTCTTTTTTCATGTGTGTGTATTGTACTTTCCAATAGACTGACCCATTTAAGTTAGAGGGTTCAAATAAAAAAATTCCTTTGTTGTTTGATTGTTGTTGTTCTTGACGTTAACAATGTCAGGCAAGAAGTCTAGGTCAATGGGTTTGAAGAAATGAAAAAAATGTAGCAAAAAAAAATGCCCCTTATCGGTCAACACACCCTTTGTGTTTATTGTGTCGAGGCTATCCATCTCCTGAAGTCATGCTCTGTCATTCCTTTAATCATAGAGCCCTCCTGGAGAGGAAGAATAAACTGATTCTAAAAGGTCTTCTCAAAACCCTCTTCTCAAGGGCACTGGAAGAAGGTATGGGTTCACCTAAGTCAGACAAATCTCCTTCTGCCAAATCGAACAAGTCAGAAAAATCTGTTAAAAGATCTTCCCAGTCTACTTCTTTGGACCCAGCCTATAAACTACCAAGATTATCCTCTTCAGATCTGAGAGATACTGGATCAGACAAAGTCCCATCGGCTCCGACCCCTTCTTGTTCGGTGCCAATGGAGTTCGAACTAAGGAGCCGGTATCTCCTATTTTGACATCTCCTATACTTAGAAAAGCAAAATCTCCCACCCCATCGACCTGGTCTTCGAGGAGTCTTTCAGATGACTATGTGGACTGAGTGGTACAGAGATTGGTACAGACACCGGCGCTGACCAAATTACTGTTGGATCCAACACCTAGGGCTTCCGATCCTATGAAATCACCTCCTCCTCTGCTCCATGTCCTCCTCCGATCCAGTCCCTGGCTTTGGAGTTGGAAGAACCGGAGTTGGTATTAGTGGAAGTGTTGGATCCTAGACTCACCTTAGATTCCACGCATCCGACCATGGCTCGGACGACCTCAGCTCCATCGGCGCTGGAAGAGTCTAGGAGCCGACACTCTCCAGTTAGATCCGGGGGAATGAGTCTGATCAGACAGCTGTCGGATCCGACTATGCCTCTTGGAACCTTGGCTTGGTTAAGTTCGGCTCCTACCTCTGCCTCAGGTCCATTGTCCTTGGTTACGGGAGGTTCTTTGGATCAAGGGATATCCTCGGATCAGGGACATGGGGCTTTTGAGGTCATAAGGAGGGGTCTGTCTCCACAGACGTCTGCAATTCTCTCCGGAGATTCTTTCCCCCAGAGCATCGTTGCCTGCCTCCTTATCTCTGCATCCACAGGGATGCAGAGACCCTAGGCCTCAAGATGCCCCACAGGGCACCCCTCACTCTTCCAAAACCTCCCCAGATTATTCTTCTGAGGAGGTCCCTCAGATGAAACTGTGCAAGAGGAAGCACTTAGACTTCCCAGAGGAGTCTGTCACCCTGGATATGGACCTAGATGATGCTGAAGGGTCCCCACAGTCACCTCCTGATGATGTCTCCTTTGGAGATATCCTGGAAATACTTAAACAGAGGGGTGGCTGGAAGTCCTCCAACCCTTCTGCAGAGGAGTCCATATACCTGAAGGCTTTTGAGTCTCAACTTTCCACATCTTGGGTGTCTCCGCCTTTCGATGAACTTCTAGACCTGGTTTCTTGAAAGGTGTAGAAGTCCCCAGATTCAGTGGAACCTTTTCCTAGGAGTCCAAACAAGTTTATCACATCCCCGTCTGACAAAAGCTTCTTAATCAAAGGGGCCCCAGTTTATGCCATGGTCTTGGCAGAGGCCACTATGAAGGAACTGTCCGAGACATCTTCTTCTATCCATCCTGCGAACAAGGAGTCCAGGACTATGGACAGGTATGGAAAGTGCATCTTTTTCTCAGTGGCTTTTTCTCTCAGATCACTGAATTGTCTTACCCATTTCACAGGACTGCAGAGGGATCTCCTGAAAGAGCTAGCAGATACCTTCCAAGGTTCAGTAGCTGAAGGGGTTACTGAGAAGGTATCCTCTCAGCTCACTAACTTAAATTCAGCAGTTAATGCATCCATGAGGCTCATATCATATGCAACTGATGGAGGGAGTAGAGCAGCGGGTTCCGGAATTTTCCTAAGGACGCACTCGTGACTTCGCAGAAACCTTTAAGTCTTCTTTTATAAACAACCCAGTTGATGGCTTGTCTTTGTTTGGGCCTAAGGTAAAGGACACACTCACCAGGTGTGAACAAGAGGGAAAGACTCTGTCTGCTGTAGGTGTCCATTTTTCCATGCCTACTAGACCTTACCCCAAAGGTCAGAGAGGTAATAGTAAAATGTGGTTCCAAAAATCATAGAAATATTTTCGGGATACTCATGGTGAACCTTCTCCCAGAGGCAGAGGGGGAAGCAATAATAGAAGATGCTGACCTCACAGCACAGGGGGCCCGCAAAATCATGGCGACAGAGAATTTTTCTTTGGTAGGCCCTTTCAGCACTCCTGAAAGGAGGCCCTATTGTCCAGCTCTGGAGGCAGTCGGGGGGTCATTTATCCTTGTACCCAGAAGCCTGACAACAAATAACAGATGACAAATGGGTACAAGGCATCATATCCAGAAGTTACATCATCCCGTTCTCCCTTCTTCCCTCAAAGAAAAAAAAACTTCCAGACATTCCACACATTCAGAAGGAATGGGCAACTCTAGAAATTCAAAAGTTGCTAAACAAAATAGTCATCCAAAAGGTCCCTGCAGACCAAGAAGGATTCAGAACTTACTCAAGATTCTTTTAGTTCCAAAGAAAATGGAACTGGAGGCCAATTACAGATCTCAGCTTTCTAAACAAATCCATAAAGAAGAGCAAGTTCCAGATGGTGACACTGCAGTCTATACTCCCAGTTTTGGGAAAAGACAATTGGATGTGCTCGATAGATCTCCAGGATGTATACTACCACATAAAAATGGACAGGCAATCCAGGAGACACCTGAGGATTATGATAAACTATGAAAAATCCTCCTTAGAGCCTTCTCAGCATGTGTTATTTATAGGAGCAGAATTAGACTCCACACAAATGGTGGCGAGGCTTCCACCAGAAGGGATGCAATCCCTAAGGTACCACGTGATGCATCTTCTAAGAAGAAAGAAAACCTAAGCAAAGATGGTCCTCAAAGCTCTAGGGGTCATGGCAGCAGCGATAGTTTTGGTTCCCCTCACACGTCTACACAAGAGATTCTTCAGTGGTTGCTTGTTCACTCAGTGGTCAATGTAAGAACTAGCAATGTCCCACAAAATATTCAGAACAAAGTCTTGCAAGAAGGATTTTCAATGGTGGCTACTCTCCTCTCAAGTAACTCTAGGTTGACTGTTTGTCTTTCCACAACTTGTAGTCACGGTGAGCACGGACTCCTGTCAGATAGTGTGAGGGGGCATTATCAGGGAAAGACTGTTCAAGGCACCTGGCAGGGTCACAAGGCCTATTTGCACATCAGTGTCTTAGAGATGAGAGCAGTGCTTTTAGCATTGCAAGCACTCCAGGACTCTCTCACCCTAGGAAACATTGCAATCCAGACAGACATGTCAGTTGTATGGTATATAAACAAACAAGGGGGAACTAGATCTTACCCCCTTTGTCAAGAGGCCCTGAGAGTATGGCAATGGGCAACCTCTTCCCAACGTTTTCTGATAGCAATGCACATACCAGGGAAATCCAACATGATAGCGGACAAGCTGAGCAGAGCAATTTTGATGCCTCATCAGTGGTCTCTGAAACAGGAAGTACTGGACAAAATTTTCCAAAAATGGGGCCAGCCTTGCTGTGACCTCTTTGCAACATCTGTGAATGCCAAATGCAGCAGCTACTTTGCCCTCATCCCCCCTCTAGGGGCGTCATCAATGGATGCACTCATTCATGATTGGCCCCCGGGTCTCCTCTACACTTTTCCTCCCCTTCCTCTAATTCCCAAAGTCCTTCAGAAAGGCAGTTCTTTCGGAAGGGATTTGATGCTTATCGCTCCATACTAGCTTTGCCAAGTCTAGTTCCCCTTCCTGTGGCCTAATCTTTGGAAAGAGCCTTGGATTCTGGACCCAGTTGCAGACCTCCTGACTCATTCATCAGGGACTCTACACCCATCACTTTAAACCCTCAAACTGACAGCATGGCTGCTCCAATTCCAATGATAGCCAGGTTTCCGACCCTCTCCTCTCGGGTTAAACACATCCTTATCTCTTCCCATAAGGCATCAACGAGGAAGATTTATAAAAAAAAATAGAAGAGATTCTGCTTATGGGCTAACAATAGCCATGTTGATCCCTTTTCAGCTCCTATTTCCTTCATCCTGGACTTCCTAGCAAAGCTTTTTAATGACGGTGCAGCTGAAGCCACTATTAGAGTTCAGCTAGCAGTGATCTCCAATTTTTATGTGGGAGACTGTGGCTGTAACATAATGTCTCATAAACTGTGTAAGGCCTTCTTCAAAGGTACTGTGTTATTACGACCGCCTATCAGAGACCATCCAGTGCCATGGGACCTAAATTTTGTTCTACCCCACAAATCTTTTCCTCCTTTTGAACCAGCATTGTTTTGCGAATTAATGTTCTTGACGGGAAACTTTTTTCTTGGTTGCAGTCACATCTGCCAGAAGGGTGTCAGAGTTGCAAGCATTGTCCTTAAAGCCCCCATATTTGCTTTTCCATAAAGACAGGGTGTCCTTACAAACAAAAAACAACACCAGGCTTTGATCCAAATATTTAATACACTTTAACGCCTCGGCAAAATAGCCTTCAAGAAGTGATCACTTCTTGAAGGCTATTTTGCAGAGGCGCTAAAGTGTAATAAATATTTGGATCGAAGCCTGGTGTTGTTTTTTATTTTCTTAATTTTGCTGAGTTTGCTCAGTGTTCGTTGTGGTTGGTTGTCCTTACAAACAACCCCCTCCTTTTTACCTAAAGTGGTTTCAGAGACAAATTTAAAGCAAAGTATAGAATTTCCAGTCTTCTTCCCAAAATTTGAAAACACGGCAGAGTACATGTTGCATCAACTTGACCTACATAGACAACTACATTTTTACCTAGACAGGACAGCAAAATTCCCAAAATCTGATCAGTCATGTGTTTCCTTTTCAGATTCCAAGAAAGGATCCCCTGTCTCTAAAGTTACACTTTCCAAATGGCTATCAGACTGCATAACTTTTATTTGCAAGTCTCAAAATAAAGAACTTCCAAAAAAAGTTAAGGCCCTTTTCACAAGTGTCTCCAGTCGACACCATTTGTGCTACAGCAACATGGGCTAAACCACATACCTCTATCACTCATTACAAAGTTGATATGGCCTTCAGGAATAGAGCCTCCTTTGGATCCATGGTTCTGAGGAATATTTTCCCGTGGGACACCCTGGATTCATAGGTTGGTACTACGCTTTCGGCCCTAAGGCCTATACAAACCCAGCCATAACAATTCCCTGGCTATTTCTTCCCAGAATATTTACTTCCCTGGTCCCCTGTCTGGCAGGGCTACTGACGTGATCCTTGGGGTCAATTTCCTATCACCCATCCAATCGTCAAGGTTCCTTTTGAAGAGGGCCAAAGAGGCACTTAGCTTGACATGTATGGGCAGTCTATTCCAGCATATGCGGAGTCTCTGGGTCAGGTACCTATCCCTCCAGCATGTTTTGTTCATTGTGATGACCAGGTTTAGATCCCTGGAGCATGTAGCTCTGAGGGATTGGGATTTCTTTAAGTGTAGCATGTCCAACAGCACTGAGTTTGACATGGCCTTGTATGTTAAGCAGAGATTACCTGTGAGTAGGCGATATGCGACAGAGTATAGCTGGAGTTTTTTTAAGACGGTCAGCATAGGGCATCTGTTTAGGCCTGTGATTCTTTTAGTGAGGTATTTCTGTGGCCTTTCCAGTTGTTGCAGATGTCTTGTGAGGTACATACCAAACTCTATACTCTCTGTACTCTATACTCTCTGTACTCTATAATGGGTCTAATGAGGGATGAGTACAGTGGGGCAGTGACCTCCTTTTTTCTGCATGAAAAGCCCTTAGTGATGAGGTGTGCCACATAGAAGGATTTTCTGACTGTTGTGGCTATGTGGTTATCATAAGTGAGACCACTGTCCACCTGTGTCCCTAAGTCCTTTATCACACTTTTTATGTTTAGTGTACTGCCGCTTATGTGGTAATTCATGAGTACATGGTTTTTCCCAAAGGGGATAACTATACATTTCTTGGCATTGAGCTTGAGCTCATGGCTCTGGCACCAAGCATCTTGTTTCTGTAAGCCCCTTTTGTAGAATATCCACATCATTTGGGGATTCAGTAATGGCTGCCAGTTTGCAGTCATCTGCGAACTTTGTTAGCCAGAGTCCCGTAGTGCTGGCATGTACTTCAGAGAAGTAGATGCCTAACAAGAGCGGTCCCAGGACTGAACCCTGAGGTACTCCGCTTGTCACTTGTCTGGAGCTGGATTTTGAGTTGCTACTTTTACAGTGTTGGTTTTGTCAGTAAGCCAGTTGGTAACCCATTGAGTGATGTAGGGATTAATGCCCAGCTTAGTAAGTTTATCTATGACTCCAGAGTGGGGGATGGTGTCAAAGGCCTTGGCAAGGTCCAGATAGGCTGTATGGGCCACCTTACCCTCGTTCACGGCTCTGGAGACTGATTTGAAGAAGTAATCAGGTTGAGGAGACAAGATCGGCCCTTTACAAAACCAAACTCGGTGGGGTCCAGTGTTTGAAAGTTGCTAATGTCTTTGTTTATAAGTTCCATAATAATGCGTTCCGTGGCTTTGCAGATCAGGCTCATCAGACTGATGGAACGATAGTTCCTGGGATCCAAGGTGGATCCCCCATTGTAGAGTGGAATAACTGTAGCTGTGCGCCACTCACTGGGCTTGAAGCCTGAGGTGAGGCTATGATTAAACATGACACTTAGGTGAGGTGCCAGTTAATTTTGTAGGTCATGTAGTACACAGCCCAGGATGTCATCTGGTCCCATGGATGCTATATTCTTAGCTTTGGAGAGTGCGATTTTTACCTGTGTGGCCATGAGTACTGGAATGTGGCAATCTTTTGATATTGAGATGGGCCCTTTAGAGGGTGAAGTTGGCATTGAATCGATCTGCCACGATATTGGTAATATCCTTGGGATCAGTATATTTAATGCCATTCTGTTGTAACTCAGACCAGATCTGAGCATCGCCATTTAGTTTCTTGACAATAAGTATAGAATGCCTTGTGGTTGTCCTTGGAATCTTTGGCAATTTTATTTTCATAACTAGCTTTGGAGGATTTTATGAGGCATCTCAGCTTCTTACTGAGGCTGGTAAGGGAGTTTTTTGCATCCTGGGATTTTCCTCTTTTCTGCAACAGTTTCTTCCTTCTGTTGTATAGTTTGTTTATGATAGGGGACCACCAGATTGGGTTCCTTTTTTGGAGGGGACCATCTTGGTTCTGTTTGGGATGGCATGATTCATGCACGAGTGGATGTGCTCGTACAGTGCCTTAGTGTAGGATTCAGCGGTCGAACTTCCAGTTCCCATCTGCATGGGTGTCATGAAATTTATCACTTCTGACTTGAGTAGCATGAAGTTGGCTTTGGAGAAGTCTTTTTGTGGAGGTTTCCCTACTCGGGGGGGGGGGGGTTGGGATGTGAACGTCAAGGGTGATTAGCTTATGGTCAGACCTGACCAACGAGGGGGAGATCACTGGTGTGGAGCATCGATCTCCCATGTTGGTAATGACCAAGTCTAGGATATTTGAGCCCCTGGTGGGACTATGGATTAGTTGGTCCAGGGCATTGGAATTTATGAATTCCAAGAAACGTTGGGCAAAGGTATTCGTACCCGAGTAGTTTTCTCAATTAATGGCAGGGTACTTGAAATCACCCAGTATTAGGGTGATTGGTTTTATCTTAATATTATCTAGTATGTTTAGAAAGGTGTAGTGAGAATCTTGGGGCATGGTGAGGGATCTGTAGCAAGCTACAGTTTGGATTGCAGTCTTACCTAGTGTTAGTTGCACCTGTAGAATTTCAGATGCATTGTGTTTGGCAACTAGCCTGGAGGTGTGAATATCCTTAGTGAATATCGACACTCCTCCACCTTTAGTGTTTGGTCCTGGTTTGGTGGCCAAAAAGTGTGGTAAGAGTTGTGGACTGGTATTGCAGGGGTGCTTCTCTGGAGCCTTGAACCAGGTCTCAGTTACTGCACAGATATCGATGTTCTCCATTTTTAGGAGTGCCTCGAGAGAGTGCATTTTGAGGTTTAGACTTCTAGCACTGAGCAGCATTACCTTCAGATTTTGCATGCTTATATCTGTTATGGTGGTGTTTTTTTCCTTTGAGCCTTGCCTAAAAAAGGCACTATAGGGGTGGCAAGGACCTTAGCCTGAATCCCAGAGGCGACAGGTGCAGACCATCTCTGGCAAAGCATCGCGGGTTTGTCAATCATGTCATCCCAGGCAGACAGATATTGGATCCCCTTTGAATGATACCAGAAACTTAGCCAATTGTTGAAGTCAGTCATTTTGTCCTCATACTGTGGTATCATTCTGGGCAAAGGCAGGATACTGCTCAGGGCTAGGGTCATACCTGCCTGGGCCACATGATCCGAGAGCTCTCCCATGTCTCTTCATGTAGTCCAGGAAGGTGCGTCTCAAGTCATTCACTCCAACATGGACAATGACAGAGTCGTATTTGTACTTGTTGTGGAGTGACTTGAGTGCATGTGTTATGTGGCAGATCCTGGCACCCGACAGGCAGCTGACAGTAATTTTCTCCTTGTTCAGCCTGGTGAGTGGGACGTCAGTGTGCTTGACTATAGAGTCACCTATGACTAAAGTGTTAGGTACGTTGTCTTGCCTTAGGGGCTGTTGTTTGGTGGCACACTGGTGTTTTGAGCTATTCGGTGTGCTAGGGGCACTGTCCCAACCTAATAAGAATGAAGGCGAGGTAGGACAACACCGCATAAAGAAGTTATGTACTCACCATAACGTTCCATGTGTGTTGTCCATCTTCGCCTTCATTCTTACATCCCACCCTCCTTTCCCCCTTTTCTTCTCCTATTCCTAGAAGACCAGGTCGATACAAATTGGATTACCATGACCTCTATCCTTCTTCAGCAGCCTCTGACTCCTTCCTAGAAGTACATATAATGTTACGTTTAGGGCAAACAAGATATGGGGATGGTCCTAGTGCATGCTGGGATAGGGATTTAGCCATGTGTTGGCAGAGAGCCTCGAGCTTGTAAATAAGGCTGAGACGAATCCGAGGATCAAATCCGAACCCAACCAAGTAAGAATGAAGGTGAAGATGGACAACACACATGGAACATTATGGTGAGTACAAAACTTCTTTTTTCATAGTATAATGCGATGAAAAACAATAACCTGAGTTGAAGAGAATACGTGAGGAAAAATTCAGTAGTCATATTATTTATTACATAGATTAGTATGTGGCAAATGAGACCTAAGACAATTCTAATAAGATATTTAAAGAGATATCAGAGAGTACATGATTAGATGCAGTGAGATGAAATTGAGTGATGTCTTAGTATGAGAGAGGTGTTGATGTTATGGTATAGAAGGGAGAAAGAGATTATAAGAAGAGTGCCGGGTAGGGTGCCTTTATGTAGCTTAGGTGAGTAGGGAAGAAAGAGAGAGAGGAAAGTGCCACTCGTCTTTATTGAAATAAGACAGTGAGGCTGGGTGTTCGTTTAAGTAGTTTATCACACACAAACACATCAGGATGGATGACTGGAACATTAAACTTAAACTAACCGACTACTAGACAAAACTAACTTACTGACTGACTACTACACACATACATGCTTTCACGCTGGCACTCTTGCTTACACGTGCTCAGGACTTGTATGCATGTGCCCATGGACTGGAATAGCTCTTAAAGGTACAACACACACTCTAATCTACAGAAAGGTCTACAGAAATGACTTAATAAGGTAAGGTAGTGGGGAAACAAAAATTATTGGAGTAAGTGACTGGAGAATATTGTGAGTGTGATCTAGGTGGAAGGGAGTAAGTGAAGTATAGTGAGTAAGTTCAACCAGGATTGGCAAACAGCAGGTCCAAGATTTTGTAAGGTATTCTTTTAGGGAGCATTTAAAGGTGGGTAGGTTAGAAATGGTTCTGGTTGTTAAAGGTAAGGAGGTCTATTTTTTTGCTGCTGAGTATAGGCTTTGTCCAGGGGGTTTATTTGCTTTATTTATGGTGAGAAGTTGTTTATCTTCCGATCTAAGAGTTCTTTTTGGAAAATAACATGCTGATTAAAGGGGTAAGAGCTGGTCAGGCTAATAGTTTGTCTATGATTTTATGTATGTAGGAGAGGTGGACAGGAAGTTCCAGCCAGCTAAGGGTATGTAGAGCTTTACAGTGATGGGTAAAGGCGGATGAATTAGTAGAAAACGTGGTAATTTTGTTGTAGCAGCTTTCAAGTTTGTTTTTTTTATTGAGGATTATAAATTAGTTCAAATTGGTGCTCCATAGAGTAAGGAGGGCAGAAGGTAGGTTTTGGCTTGAGTACTTTTTGTGGGTGTGATCAGAAAATGATTGTTTCTGTATAGAATACATAGTTTTTGGTGGGTATTCATGATATTGCTTTGGATGTGGAGGTCAAATTTAAGATTATCATCTATTATGACTCCTAATAGTTTGTTATGGTGGACTAACTCGATTTCAGTGCCATTTGCTGAAAAGATTTTGAAAGATCCTTTGTTAGGAGTGTGAGGTTTTGGGTTACAGAGGATGAGTTTGTTTTTTTTTTGGGGGGGGGTGAGTAAGAGTTGCGCTGTTGTAAGCTAGGTTTCATTGTAAATGACAACTTGTTGGGTGATTTTTTTATAGGTGAGTAAAGGTGTTTGAAGAGCAGATGATGGCAGAGTCATCTGCATATTGAGTCAAGGTACCTTCACAAGAAGATGAATGTAGCTTATTGATAAAAATATTGAACAGTAGATAGTCAAGGATCGATCCTTGTGGGACTCCTGTGGAAGTGGGATGGTATGCAGAGGTGGATTCTTGTCATTTTGCAGCTTGTTGCCTGTTGACAAGGTAGTTAGACAAACATTGAATAGATGGGAGATACTAGGTCCAGGGTGGAAAGTTGATTGAGGAGTTTACTGTGAGAGACTATGTCAAAGGCTTTTGATAGATTCAGAAATACTGCAGATACAAGTTTATTATAGTTGCGAGCTTTATTTAGAGTGTCTGTAAGTGACAGTAATGCAGTAGTGGTGCTGTGGTCTAGACGAAATCCATGTTGAGTACTGGTGATTAGCTTATTTTGTGAGAGACAGTGGAGAAACTGTTGAATATATCTTTCAAGGCTTTTAGGGAAGGCAGCCAGGATGCCTATGGGACAGAAATTTGTAATATCAGTGGAATTACCTCCTTTATGTAAGGCAGTAATGTGTACCATTTTCCACAAGTTAGGGACATGGGATTTTGTTATTGATCTATTAATAAGAATACTGATTAGATATGCTATTGCATCTGCAACTATATTTAAATATTCCGGGGGACATTGTCGGCTGAGGAGAAACAAGGTTTTAGTTTACAGAAAAGCTTTTTTATGAGAGTTCTAGAAACTGGTTGAAAGGTAAAGTGGGTAGAGTTGTCTGCATGTGTATTGAAGAGGTTGCAGGTAGATTAGTTTTGTGAAGGAAATGTGGTAGGGGCTAAGGTAGGGGAAGTTAACTGTGTGGAAGGAAGTGTGTTAGATGACTTTGAGATTAAGTTGGCTCTGCATTCTATGAAGTATGTATTGAAACAGGTAGCTGTTTGTAGAGGGGGGTGTCTGGGTTTGGGCTAGGATTCTTTTCTGTACCTGGGCTGATGAGAGAGGATAAAGAGGACCAGAATTTTTTAGGGTTGTTTTTTATGGGTATCTTGTAGCTGAGTATAATAAGACTTTTTATGTCTATTAACTTGTTTCTTGACTTTGCTTCGTAGCTGTCTGAATAGTTGCCAATTTTTGCCATTTTTATTTGTTGCCAGTTAATCCATGCTTTGTATCCGTCTTTCATAGGGAGTTTGCATTGGTTGGTGAGCCATGGGTGTGGCTGTTTTTAATTATTTTTGGATGCTGTGGGGCTAAGCTGTTAAGAATATTTAGAAATGCTGCATTGAAGTGTTCAGCTGCATCATTTAAGGGGAGTCTTTTTAGGATAGACCAGTTACCTGCCTTTGGGAATTCAATAAAAGACTTATTGGAGAATTTGTAGAGATTATGGGTAATTTTGAGCTTATGTTCCTTTGTTAGGTGTGTAAATTAAATCACAGCACAATTTTTCATTTATAGCTATTACTATATTGTTACAGAACATCATTTTACAGGTGGTTATGGGTCTATTTTCAACATATGCATGTTGATATATGGTTTCAAGTCCCAACCTTCCCACTTCTGACAGTAATTTGTCCAAAATAACCTTCTCCATCATTTTCCACAACATGAAAGTCAACCTATCTGGCTGTGTATGACTCTGGGTTTGCCCTATTCCCCTTTCCCTTAAAGATAATTTTAATAAGGCATGTCTCCAATCATGAGGAATCTCCCTGACTTAAAGTTCCAGTGAGTAACAGATATACTGGTACTGTAAGGTCATGCTGAAGTGTTCTCATGTGTAATTTAATTTCAGTACCTTATTACTTGGACAATTTATCACCACCTTTGTAGATCCAAACTGCTTTGAATAAGTTTTTATAATTCTATCTGTAATCTGTTGTGCTTGAGAATAAACATTAGAATCTGTACACTTTTTATCAGTTTGTATGTCTTTATCCTACAACATATTATGTACTTATGATGGTTTCCCATTATGTTGAGTATCTTTATATAAATGTTCTTGTAATTTGTCTTGATCTTGTTTTACACTATATTAAATGTGTATGTCCAGGTTGTTTATTTTAGTTTTCAGATTTATATTTCAACCCCTTTTCCACTTCTTATGTTTTTGTCTCTCATCTTAAGTATCTTGTTCTTATGGAAATATATTCTGCTGACCTTGTGTGCCTAGATCCTGATGTTAAATATTTAATTTTATTTTTTTTGCAATCAAACAAATCCACTTTCAAAGCTTACCACATTCCTTATGTAGTTTTTCCACTGAACATATCACTCCAATTACTTTTACATAATGATTTGTTTTCCTTCTGTATACGTAGTCTGTTATTAATCTGTGCATTGGCTTAGATTTCAGTTTGGCAGAATTATCTAGCAACAATTTAACCTTTATAACCCCCATGATCATTGCACACTAACAGTGGTAATACTTGACATGAAATAGCAGTAATTTCCATAGGAACACAAACAAAGTCTAGTATGTTCCGTTCCCTGATAGGCTTTTCTATAATCTGAAGCAATATAATCTGAAGCAGTTGTTGTTCCTGAACATAAATTGCAAATCATTTCCTAACAAATGTTGTTGAAGCTGTATTATTCCATTCTGTTTCTGGTAAATTTAAGTAACCAGCCACTATTATTTGTCCCTCCTGTGTTTCATGCAAGAAATGTATGAATTCCTTTAAGTCATCCTGCTTGTCTTTGATGGTCTGCACACTCCAGCAATTGTTATATGTTGCAGTGTTGTCTTTATTGTATTGGTGTTATTACTGAACACATAATAATCATGTGTCTTATAACAATCTTTAATTCCTGTCATAACACCTCCACCTGATTTTTTGTTAGAATGTCTGTTATGGTAAAACATTTATACCCTGACAGATTTCTAGTCGTTCTGTAACCATGTTTCACAAACAATAACAATATTGATTTTGTAGGACTGACTGTAGCAAATTTTTCAATAAAAAAATAAAACTTTATAACTAATGCTTCTAGCATTAACAACCAACAGGGATATATCATGCATTGCTGTCTGTGAGCTTTTGGTAAAAATCCTGTATTGTGTTAGTCAAATATTACAATATATCTGCTGCAAAATTTCTCTTCCTTTGTTTTGACAAGTGCATGCCATCCTGTCTTAAGTACGTGTGCCCAAAATTAGGCTACTCATTTCTACTTTTTTAATTGGCCATTTTCCATGTAGGTGTCTACCCAAAATATCTTCTCATTCACACTGACCTGACTATCCTTTCTTTATGAGGTTTGCAAAAAATACGTCCTAACACCTGTACAAGCTATGGCTAAGAAAGGTAGAGAATCCTTGCAGATGAGATCATTTGTACCAACAGGAATAAAAATGGCTCCACACTTTCTTACATTAAGGCATTCTAATGCATTTCTCACATCCTGTATTTTTACTTCTGGCAAGCGTAACACTGTTGGATGTTCATGGTCATTTCTGCAAACATAAGTATCAGTTTCTCCAATAGTTTAATCTCCAATTACTAATATATCATTTCATACTCAACTTTAATTCAGTAATGTCTGCTCTATCAGTTGCTACAAAGGAATGATCTTCATCACCATTGCTCTTAATCACAACCTTTTCATTGCTTATTACATTTGCAAGCATACAGTTCTCATCCAGCTGTCTTTGTACTTCCGCACTTGAGCCAGGTTATCAGCTTCGGTCTTCCTCTTTTCTTCTTAGAGTAATGTTCTTCAATCCTTCCAAGTTCAGTTTAGATTTTTTCCTTTTCACCTTCCCCTCACCTCTTTTTTTTACCACCTTTTCTTTTGGAAAAATTATGCCTTTTTCTGTAGACTGAATGTTTTCTAATTAAATAATGTTATCATTCCTTGTAGTCTGTGTTGCATAACAAATTAGTGTTTTTTTTATATATGTTCTCTTTTTCAGTTGTAGACATTAATAATTTTCTTTTTTGTCCTATTTGTGGTGAATTTCTTTCTTCCCTTTTTTATTTGAACATTTCCCCTATGTGTTCTGAATCCTCAGATTGCTGAATACTTGTAACCTGAATTCCAAAGTTGTCATTATTAGTATCATGTTTAATAGGAGTTGAGTGATCTTTATTGACCATAGATACTTCTGTTCCTAAATGTGTTCTATTTGCACTTTGCCTAGAGTTGTTTATGTCATTAGTGCAGCTATCCCTATGTGTGACAACAGTTTACCAAGCTGTGCCCATTGCAGAAGTGCAGTCATCATCAGTAAATCTAGATTTATTACTAATAATGGAAAGCAAGTCATTCAACTTTTGACATGAGCAGCACAGGTCAGTAATATTATTGAGATTTATCTGTTAATATACATAGCATTTATTACACTGTACAAGATACTTAGGCTTTAGTAAATTGCAATGGCATACTAATTTTAAGGAATCCATTTCAGCTGCAAACAAATAATTCTAAAGGAAAGGAATAATCAAAATCAGTTACCACAGAATTCAAAGGAATTTTAAGGGGACTTATATGAGAAAATCATGCAGATAATATGCAAGTGAACATTAAATTAAGTACACTGAGCTAACCTGATATAAGGAAAAGTAATTCATAGTGTCATCAGTCCGACCTACCGTACAAGTTGTGCCAGTCACACCAAAATGCTGGATTGTCCTTTGCTCTTTCTCATTAGTATGCTGGACATTTTTAGACCTGCAGATGTCTTCTGCTGTCACTTTGACATGTCTGTGGTTACTTTTATCCATAGAGTTTTCCTGTCAAAAGTACCAGCATTAATTGCTTTCCCCCTTCTCCTGTGGTCCATACTTAGATATATACACACATGTATTTTGTGTGTGTGTGTGTGTGTGTGTGTGTGTGTGTGTGTGTGTGTGTGTGTGTGTGTGTGTGTGTATGTGTATATATATATATATATATATATATATATATTCAACAAAGAGTAGAAAGGTCACACAGACAAACCATTCCATAAAAAACTGCAAGAAAGACCTAACCAAGCTAGAGTCTTCACTATGTAATACCTTAAACCTCCTTTAGTGGAGGCCCACTGGATTTATGGAAGTGTTCCCTTAAAGACATACCAGTGTTTTAGCTACATGGCTTCTGAATGCTAGTGACCTTTTACTTTTTAAGTCTTTATGGGTACCTTAAGACCAATGAAGCCAAACTCCACTAGCTGTAATCATGTCATGTTTTGGACTTTTGCTGAAGTCAGTACAGCATAGATGGATTGTTTGACTATAATTCAGAAACCAGAGTTAGATATATACATATGAAGTTTCTTTGTTGTACATTTTTTCATGTGGGTTTTAGGAGGTACTCCGTTTTCCTCCAGTATCTGAAAGACATGCCATAAGGGGATTTACAGTCCTCCATCTTGCCTGTAGGTGTGCTTGGGCATGTTTTTGAGATTGTATACTTATGTGTTGTAATTGCACAGCAGGCTATAGCTTTCTACCTTCCATGTACAAAATGTGGAGCAGTTTGTCTCATAATATGAAACAAATAGGTAAAATGTAGAATACTTTCTAAATGCTTATTAGCAGCTTCAACGAGAAAGCTGACAGAATATTTAAAATGTTTTACTTTATTTGTTTGATTAATTAATATGATTTCGTATTACTTAACATGGATATCAATTAAAATGTTCTTAAAATAGAATTTGTGACTGACTCTTTCGCCATGGAACTGTGAGGAACCTGGACTTGTTAACAGTCAAAATGAGAAACATTCCTCATAAGGTACACTTTAGAGATATGCAACAGAATGGCATTCTGTTCAGAATTAATTTCTTTGCCATTTACCTATTGAGTGTTGGACTAGTCTGTGACTCCCCAGTGACAATGAATGAATAATCTTAATGGCATTTTTGCTTTCTTACTGTATGCCATATACCCCATATAAAATGCCAATATCGGCATCTTGAGCCTTTTCACATTTAAGAGGAACAGACCTTTTAAGTTATGCTGACATTCAGCACTGAGATTTGATGTACAGTTGTAAAATTAATGTAGCTTTACCTTGTCATATTTACTAAGGTAATTGGACTAAGACAACCTGCATCTTTTTATTGTGCTTTTTCTTCTTGCATTTTTTGCTTTAGGTGCATATTATATACTTGAACAGAGGATCAAGTATAATTCTCTTATCCTTTCTGGTATTTTCAGATGAACTGCTAAAGCATGTTGTATTCTTAAATATTATTCAACAAACCCTGTGTTTGGTATTATAATTAGTTATGAATTAAGCTTTTTTTATTACTCTGGTCATGAACCATTGCTTTTATTTTACTGCCTGTTATAGCCAAAAATTATTACCTTATCATTTTCAGTCAGCAGCCTATTTCTAACTTTTATGAAAATATAATTTCAAAATGAAGTGACCCCAGTAGATAACGCTTTGGACACTGCTGGTAATTCCTATCTAGATTGGCAGGTAACCCCATCTTCACCCATGACTTCAAGTGTCCATTTGGTCAACCTGTGTTTTCCCAAGTGTATTACTTACAGACTGATAATGTGTGCGTTTGAATGTGTCACTACATTCCATTATGTGGAGTACTGAATGTGTCACAACATTCCCTTATGTGGAATACTGTCA
This sequence comes from Protopterus annectens, assembly GCF_019279795.1. Taxonomy (NCBI): domain Eukaryota; kingdom Metazoa; phylum Chordata; order Ceratodontiformes; family Protopteridae; genus Protopterus; species Protopterus annectens. The sequence continues at coordinate 200,972,686 of NC_056727.1, forward strand.
TATACATTAGCAATGTCAGACTCAGCCACCTACACTGCCCAACAAAGATAGCTTATGCTAAAACAATTGTATAACCAGGAAACTTTAGCAACAAATATTAGCGCATTGAGGCCAGCAAGACTGAAAATTCATGGTGACCAGAATAACACTTTAGTTGACACCAGGACATATTTTAAAAACCTTACAGTTTAGTTCTCACCAAAATATAGTTTAAAAAGCTTTAACACTAGTTGTCACATGAATATAGTTTAAATCACTTTATTTAACAGTGTCAATGTCAAATATTTGTTGCTGAATGTCAGAATTGGCAACATTTCTCCTCCTTCCTTCATAAAGTCCTATTTTTATCTTTTTACCAAGTGTCACAACTTTCATATGGTAAGAGGTTCCCCTAAAAATGCCACATTGCTTAGCATTTAAAGAGGGTTGGATAAATAGTCATTCCAGTCCTCTGTTAAGTGTCCTTTAAAATAATTTCAGTATTTTTTCCAGTGTTTTCCAATGAAACAGTCATGTTTGACACCACTTTATGTGACTACCAATGCATAGATTCATAGGTTCATAGGTAGGTACTAGGCTATCGGCCCTGGGGCCTATACAAGCCCAGCCAAAAAGGTACCCTGGCTTTTGCCACCCAAGAAAATTATTTTCCTGTGCCACTGTCGAGCAGAGCCACAGAGGTGATCCCTGGGGTGAATTTCCTATTTCCCATCCAATCATCAAGATTTTTCTTGAAGAGTGCTAATGAGGAGCTTTGTTTGATATAGATAGGTAGTTTGTTCCAAAGTATAGGAAGGACAGGAACCTATCCCTCCAGCATGTTCTGTTTATTGTGTTGACAAGGTTTAGGTCCCTAGAGCATGTAGCTCGGAAGGATTGGGATTTCAAGTGGAGCATGTCCAACAGCTCTGGGTTTGACATAGCTTTGTATGTTAGGCAGAGATCACCTCTGAGTAGGCGATATGCGACGGAGTAAAGCTGGAGTTTTTTGAGACGGTCAGCGTAGGGCATCTGTTTGAGGCCAGTAATCCTCTTTGTGAGGTATTTCTGCAGCCTTTCCAGTTGTTGGAGATGTCTTGTGAGGTACATACCAAAAGAGGAGTTGTACTCTATAATGGGTCTAATGAGTGATGAGTAGAGGGGAACAATGACCTCTTTTTTTCTGGATGAGAAACCTTTTGTGATGAGGTGTGCCACGTAGAAGGATTTCCTGACTACTGTGGCGATGTGATTATCAAAGGAGAGACTACTGTCTACCTATGTCCCAAGGTCTCTTATCACACTTTTGGTGTTAAGTATACTACCGCCTTTGTTGTAGTTCGGGTACAGAGTTTTTACCAAAGGGGATGACAATGCACTTTTTGGCATTGAGCTTGAGGCAATGGCTTTGACACCAGGCATCTGTCTCAGTGAGGCCCTTTTGTAGGATGTCCACATCGTTAGGAGTTTCGATTATGGCTCCTAGTTTGCAGTCATCTGCGAACTTCGTTAGCCAAAGACCTTCTGTGTTAGCCTGTACTTCAGAGAAGTAGATACCAAACAGGAGAGGACCCAGGACTGTACCCTGTGGTACTCCACTTGTCACTGGTCTGAAGTCGGATTTGGAGTCTGCTACTTTCACATGTGGGTTCTGTCAGTGAGCCAGTTGGCAACCCATCTTGTGACATAGGGATTTATACCTAGTTTAGTGAGTTTACCTATAATTCCAAAGTGGGGGATGGTGTCAAAAGCCTTGGCAAGATCTAGATAGGCTGTGTGAACCACCTTACCCTTGTCTATGGCTTTGGTGACTGCTTCAAAGAAGTCTGTCAGGTTTATGAGACATGATCTGCCTTTTACAAACCCAAACTTGGTGGGATCCAGAGTTTGGAGATTACCAATGTCTTTGTTTATAAGTTCCATGATGATACGTTCCATGGCCTTGCAGACCAGGCTCATCAGGCTAATGGGCCGGTAGTTCCTGGGGTCCGTGGTGGCTCCCCCTTGTGAAGTGGGATAACCGTTGCTGTGCGCCATTCAGCAGGCACAAAGCCTGAGGTGAGGCTATGATTGAACATGGTACTTAGGTGGGGTGCCAGTTCGTTCTGTAGTTCGTGTAGAACGCAGCCTGGGATGTTGTCTAGTCCCATGGATGCTGTGTTCTTGGCTTTGGAGAGTGTGGTTTTTACCTGTGCAGCTGTGATTACAGGAACTTTGCATTCTTCCGGTATAGAGATGGGCTATTTAGGGGGTGAGAGGGGAGTAAAGTTAGCACTGAACCTATCTGCCAGGATGTTGGCAATATCAGTTGGGTCTGTATATTTAGTGCCATTGTGCTGTAACTCAGAGCAGATCTGAATGTTGCCATTCAGATTCTTGACATAGCTATAGAATGCTTTGTGGTTGTCTTTAGAATCAGTGGCGATTTTGTTTTCATAACTAGTTTTGGAGGATTTTATCAGGGATTGCAGCTTCTTATTGAGGCTGACCAGGGAGCTCCTCCACTCTTGGGATTTTACTCTCTTTTGCAAGAGTTTCTTCCTTCTGTTGTACAGTTTGTTTATGGCAGGGGACCACCAGATTGGCTTCCTTTTTTTGGAGGATAACGTCTTGGTTCTGTTTGGGATAGCACAATCCATGCAGTCATGTAAGTGCTTATAAATTGCAATTGTGTAGGATTCAGTAGTCGTAACTGTATTGTCCTTCTGCATGGGTGTCATGAAGTTCACCACTTCTGACTTAAGAAGCATGAAGTTGGCTTTGGAGAAATTTTTTATTATGGTTTCCTTAATGGGGGTTGGAGGTAGGATGTGGATATCTAGGGTAATTGGCTTATGGTCGGATCGGACCAATGAGGCATTGACTTCAGGTGTGGAACAACGGTCACTCATTTATTTATTTATTTTTTTATTTATTTAACATTTGTTGACCGGGAATGTCCGACTAGGTTCCACAGAGCCTGTTTTCAGCGGAGGCCCGGGGAGAAATGCTCCAGATGCATGTCTTTGGAATGTGGGAGGAAACCGGAGTACCCAGAGGAAACCCACGTGAACACAGGGAGAACATGCAAACTCCACACAGAAGGCACCCCAGCCGAGAATCGAACCGGAGAACCTCTTGCTGTGAGGCGACAACGTTAACCGCTGCACCACTGTGCCGCCCATATTGGTAATGACTAGATCTAGGATATTGTTGCCCCTGGTGGGGGTGTGGATACGTTGATTTATGAATAAGTTTATGAATTCCAGAAAACGTTGAGCATTATGCTGAGCAACTGGCCTGGAGGTGTGGATATCCTTAATGATTATGGATGCACCTCCGCCTTTGGTGTTCCGGTCCAGGTTACACGGCCGAAAAGTCTGGTATGAGTTATAGCCTGGTAGTGCAGGGGTGCTCTCTGGAGCCTTGAACCAGGTCTCAGTCACTGCACAGATATCGATGTTCTCCATTTTAAGGAGTGCCTCGAGTGAGTGCATTTTGAGATTTAGACTTCTGGCATTGAGTAGCATCACCCTCAGTTTTTGCTTGCCTGTTCCTGTTATGGTGGTGAATTTGTCATTTGAACCTTGCCTAAAAAGGCACTATAGGGGCAGCAAGAACCTTAGCCAGTATCCAAAATCCCAGGGGTGACAGGTGCAGGCCATCTCTGGCAAAGCATCGTGGTCTGTCGACCATGTCATCCCAGGCAGACAGATACTGGATCCCTTCAGAATGGCACCAGAAGCTTAGCCAATTGTTGAAGTCAATCATTTTGTCCTTGTACTGCGGCATCATTCTGGGTGATGGCAGAATGCTACTCAGTGCTAGGGTCATACCTGCCTGGGCTACAAGATCGGAGAGCTCATCCATGTCTCTTTTCATGTAGTCCAGGGAGGTACGTCTCAGGTCGTTCACACCAACATGGACAATGACAGAGTCATATCTGTACTTGTTGTGGAGTGACCTGAGTGCATGGGTTATGTGGCGGATCCTGGCACCCGACAGGTAGCTGACAGTAACCTTCTCCTTGTTTAGCCTGGTGAGTGGGGACATCAGTGTGCCTGACTATAGAGTCGCCTATGACTAGTGTGTTGGGCATGTTGTTTTGCCTTATTGGCTGTGGTTGAGTGGCACACTGAGTCTGTGGGCTATGTGTCATTTGGGTTGTGTTGGGGGGTGTGGAGTTTGCTTGCATTTTTGCTTTGGAGGTCTCTGTTGCTTGAGCAGATTATTACTGAGAGCCTCTGCAAATGTTTTTGTATTTCTATATGTGGATTTTGATGGTGTAGATTTAGTGAGACTATGTGATGAGTGTGGTGTGGTGCAAGTGTTTACCTTCTCCTCTTGACTGTCAGTTCAGTCTTGATTGGAGAGAGCTTTACCTCCAGTTTGGCTAGATAAGTGCATCTCTCACAGGTTGTAGTGTTGGGTGGTAGGAGGAGAGGGTTGTCTGTGTACGGGGCAATTTCTACATTGCCGCAAAATGCCCAGATTCATCAGATAGACAGGAGAGAACACTGGAAGCTGACCCTTGGACATGCCTGAATAAAAAACTATTTTCCTCTAGATAAGTGAGGAAAGTGAGTACACGAGCTGTTTTTCTCTAAGCAAGTGAGGAAAATAAGTACCAAAACTGTTTTCCTCTAGGTAATGAGGAAGGTTGAGTGCTGTAGTAATTAGTAGGTTATTTAGTGCTTACAAGTTCTGAACAAGTGCTGATCACGAATAAGCAAATTCAAGTGCTAAAACTAAGAATCTGTATTCGGACTAAACTAGTTACAGGAAAGGGGGGAAACAAGTGCAAATGCGGACTTTTAAATCAGAAAGTTGAGAGAGATGGAAAAACTGCCCAAACGGCCAATAACTACAATTTCTGGGCCAGAACCACTCCTTATGTGGTAGATAGGTTACCTAGTACTTACCATTCCCACTGATAAGCTAAAAGGCTTCCCTCCAACACAGAAAGCTTGGGGTGGGGGCTCAGAAGCTTACATACAGTCCTGGATACAGCAAATCTGAAGCTGGACTACACTACTTACAGGAAAGGTATTTTTCTTTTTTTTTTTTTTTTTTTTTATATATACAGAAAAGTAGCTAAAACAGCAGTCAAAACAATTCAAATACAGTACAAGTTAGCACACTTGATTATGTAGCAATGTTAGACCAAACAGTTTAAAAAATGCAATTAAATTAAAAATGACTAAAAACAATGCAGAAGGGAGTCTATTAGGTAGAATGAGGTAAAGAGATGGGACTGGGGGGAGTGTCCCAGATCAAATCTACAGTGGGGGCGGGCAACTGCAAAAACCTCCAAATTTAAAAAGCAGAGATCTGAAAAACTATACAGTGAAGCAAAAATAACAGTGCACAACTCTGAAGTCTGCCAGCAATGATATAAAATTAGTCAAACAGCAATTACCAGTACACAACTCTGAAGTGCCAGAAAATGCATGTTTTATATTCCCTAATAAATATTGCTGAAATTTATATGATTGAATTTATATTTATAAATTTCAGTAAACATGCTATGATATGCTACCATTGTTATGCAAAAAGTGGTTGCAGCCCAGATTTTCATGGTAACCATTTGAAATGGGACCCACTAGAGTGAGTCTCGAAACACAGACTGGAATTAAAAAAGACACAGACTTGTATATACTTGGTCAAAGATGGCCATTTCCTGGAATCTTCCCTTTTCTCTGAGGTATAGCAATCTCAGAGTTAGTGTGTGTGTGTATATATATATATATATATATATATATATATGGATCTAGGACTTTTGAACGAAAGTTCAATAGTCCGAATCTACAATCACTGAACGCATAACGAAAGTGGTTTCACCGAAAAAGTTATTTCATTAAAGTTAGTTTAAAAAAAAAAAAATTACTTTTACGTTTTTACTGCACCCCCCACACCCCCCCTACTTAAATATTCTCACTCCGAGGTCTCACTACATTGGGGAAAAGGGAATTATCCCTTATCCCCACTGTAGTGCGATCTCCGCAACAGGCATACTTTCGGTGAAAAGCACTTTTGCGCAAGTATACCCGGCCAAATCTGTTTTGGTTATGTTGCCTTTGGGTGATCCATACGGTTCCCATATATAGATACAGATATATATATATATATATATATATATATCCCCCCCCCCAAACTGTTAATTTAACAGGTTGGCAATTAAAATAACTGTTTATTCTTAATTATACTGACCCCAAAGTGGTGACATACAGGACTCCTCCCACCAGTAAATAGTTTACACTTCTATGTTCGGAAGGTTTTTTTAAATGTCAGTTTAATAAAAAAGTGGCTTGAAGCAAAGTTTTTTTTTTTTACATAAGGGAGTGTTCACATGCTTCCCTGTGCTTCAAACATGATCTTTACGTGTACCTGCTTAAAGATGTATATGGCAATGCCTCTCATGGTTCCTGTGATCACTTGACTATTATTGTTCCTATGGATTGTTGTGGACCATGTTTGTCCTTTCTTTCCTTTTTTTTTTGGGAGTACTTCCTTACCTGAATTGTCATATGTCCTTACTGCTACTGCAGAAATTTGAGGTTGGCTTTTTTAAATACTCAGTACTGTGCTGTATGGTATATGGGGCATCCCTTTCAAGTAATGATTGTTGCTCCCATTGTATTTTTAATTTGATCCATGACATAGAAGAATGAAGCCCTTATTGTGATCCAGACAAAAACTAGTCGGCTGAGTAATAGAGAAATTGACTGAGTATTGGAAGAGGAATGTCCAAGCATATGCATGCTCAGCTCTGTCATGGGAGAGGGTGTGTGATATGCAGGGGATGTGACTATTGTCATAGCTTCCTGTGGAAAATAGGGAAAGGGCTATCGGCAGAAGTGTCAACAACTAATTCAGATGGGCTGGAGGAACTGAGGGATATATCATTTTCAAGATGGGGACAACGCCCTCAGAACACCTACGTGCACTTCCATCTGCTAGCATCAGTCAGTGGGGGGGGTGAAACACACACACACACGCACACGCACACACACGCACGAGCACACGCACACAGACACACACAAACGTGTGTGTGTAGCATTTAGATCAGAGAATTAAGCTTTTAGTGATTAACAAGCTGCTTTCTGTAGTCCAGGGTACAGGGTTTGATTTCTTTCACCTTGATTTGCCTACTGTGTGATCTGATCAAGTCACTTAGACAGTGCTTGCATCAATTGGGCTTAGGTAGTTAATATAAAAATGTAGTATAAAAATTATGAAGCTGCAGGTATGATCATTTTGTGTCTTCCTGCTGCTAGAAATTGGTAATCTGTCAGTGTGGGGACTGATGGCCCTTATTCCAGGGAGCTGAATAGCTAGGAAGACCAAAAAGCTGAGGAGGAGCACGAAGGCAGCAGATGGTCTGGCTGTTACAGAGGACAGAATGCCTCAAAAAAGTATTTTAACCAAAGCTTGTGCAAATATGTTATAAAGAGCAACTGAAATGTATAAGACGTTGAACTGAAACTTGCAAAACTGTCCATCACCTGAATATATAATCATTTTATTTTTATATATTTTCATTTCTTTGCCATCTGCTTGTGACCTCAGGATGAGGAGATGGGGCAATGCCTGACATCTCATGCCCTTATCCCTTCTTTGTGCCTCTCCTAGTATCTGGAGTACCAGTACAAGGTTTTTGTATCATGAGATAAGAAGATATGGCAGCAGGCGTCCATACTTTTTTGTCATCTCACTTTTCACATTTTAGTATGTTCCTTAGGGCATGACATGATATTGTCAAGCCTTCAGAACAAACCCAACATATTTTTCCACAGAAGCTGAGGGGCTGATATTTAAAGGAAAAAGGAGATCTCTCTGTCTCTCTCTCATTTTTCTGTATAGATGGAAATATTGAAATTAAATGAGCAGTGGTTCATTTTCTGCTGATTATGTTTTTAGTGGATCATATACTGTCCATTCAGATTAGATATTTAGCTTGAGAACTATGATAGTGCAACCATGTCACCATCTTCAAATGAAATGCTTATTTTCCTGCCTTTAGAGTATGAAACTAGTTTTCTGTAATCAAACAAAGAGAAGCATCATTTTTATATTTTTCAGCAGCTTTTCATTGTGAAGTTCAGTAAATAATTACCTCAGGTCAAATTTATATTATTTATGGCACATTGCATTTTTGAAACCAATAAAAACCTGAGGTAAGTAGTTGAATGTTGTGGTGATTTAATAAATGGAAGCGTTTTCTTTCATTTCCAGTGTGGAGGCAATGGTTCTCTTTTTTTACCCTAAAGACAATAACCACATGCTTAGTTTGTTATACTCTATTTTGTTGTTAGGTCATTATCCTCGGTGTGCTGGCAGCTACTTCATTCAGCCCTCCACAGGGTGTCAGGAGTAAGCTTACTAACTAAAATGACCAAATTGTGGAGTATCTAAAGGAAAACAAAAAACAAGCTGCTTTTCCTCAGAGGCAGGAGTTGACCACAGGAAGCATACCATCATGGCAGTTTGATGTGAGAGTATTACAGTTGTATAGGTGGTATACTAACATTTTGAGCTGTACGAAATAAGAACAGAGTTCCCTTTTATAATACTGTATCTTAGAATTATGAATTGCTGTTAAACAATTTTGCAACAGAAGGAAGGAAATCACATTCAGAAGTATCCATTTCCTTCATGTCTTCTAATTTTCCTTTTACAGACTGCTCAGTGTAATTCATGAAGTATGCTATGCTGCTTTCATACTATTCATTCATTGCTTGATGACATCAAAACTCAAAGAAGCTGTCCCATTGCCGTGGATTATTTGTCATCTGTGAACAATATTCTGCTCCTCAGATTAACTTTGTGCTTATTTTTGCTGTCAAGGAATAGTCCTTGAAGAAACTCCGTTTGATAGTCTTTGACTTTCTTTTCTGTTGTTTCTTTGCAAGACTCTGTAAGATGTTAAAATCTTCCAAGCATTTTTGTGCATTTTATTTCTCTGCCCCCCCCCCCCAAAAAAAAACAGTGTATGAAATACAATTTCTTGCCACTTTCACTGTTTTTTTTCCATATCAGTAATCAGATAACTTGGCAGGATATTTACTCTATAGTGTTTAGTGTGGAGTGGAAGAATTCACAATTTTGAGCCTTTCCACTGTCAGAATGCTGCTTTCTTAACATATTTCTACATGCAACAAACTTATTGTGCTGCATGTCTTGGACAAAGGTTATTCATTGCCTTTAAAAATACAGAACAAAACTACAAATAGTGATTAACATTTAAAATGTATTAATTTAGTTAATGATAATAATAGTCACGTTTTTGAAATGGCCTGATGTTAGGGCTTAAAGCCTGAATGAAAGCTATCTGGTAAAAGTAGGAAGGATTACCCTCATGTCTTTGAGATATCTAAGAATGAGTTATGGTTCATCCACTTTTTTAACAATGAGAAGCCTAACCTGGAAAACATAAAAAATGTCTTTCTGTTGAGGCAAGCTGCCACCCTATGGGGGTATGGACTCCCCACTCCACTACTTTTATATAGCAGTTCCATTGTTGTACTATAATAGGGAAAGTGGGGGAAAAAACACTGCAGTGCACCGCCTGCTTGTACAAGTCGCAGCTCTTAACAAACCTCAGTAAAACAAAATTGCACAAAAGCCGTTAGCATACAAATGCTGTAAAAATATAGATAACAACAGTAAAAAATGTTTATGTGGGAAAGCCATGTTTATGTACATCAGGACCGAAGATTTTGTTCTTTTTTTTACATTTAAGAAGTCACCGTTGATGTTAGAATTGGATGACTTTGTGTTTTAGACCATAACCTCATTCCCTGTGGTAACTTAAGAATTTACATCACCACAGGGACTACCTACACCCCTCTTTCTGCACTTACTCCATCCTTCAAATCCCCAAAGAACAGCTACCATCACAGGCTTTGAAAGACACACTTCAAATCCCTTTCGGTACTGGCATGTTACTTGCAAGCCTTTGCATGCAGAGAGCAAAACAGCCATTTGGGAAACCACCATGTCCTTTCGCCAGTATTGGCGAACTGTAAACCTCTTGCTTTCATCTACCTATCTCCTTCAGCCTCTAAACTGTTTCTTGAAGTCGGACCATCTGGATTGCAGTCAGGACTTCATCACTCTACACCACAAAGTTGGTTGTTTTTCATTGCATTTGTAAGTTAAGGAGAAAAACAAGACCATTTTGCTTTGTTATAGTACTAGTTTTTAATTCTCTAGAATTGACCTGAATATTTTATTTTGCAGTAGTACTGGTAATAATGGTATATATAATAGGAACAGTAAAATTTCTAATTGCTTAAAATATGTTTGAGAGTCTGGTAATCGTCCTAAACTGACATGACCCTCAGAATTTGGTGCAGAACAAACAGAATAGGAATGGCACAGTGGATCTCGTTTAGCTGTTCCTCTTGTAACCTCAGGAGCTATGGCATCTAGGAGTGCTATCCTGCCAGCCTCCATCATGGCGTGTTTAGTGCAGTCTGCTCAAAACGGTCCCAAACTGGTATCTAAACAGAAGAGTTGGAAACACTTTTTAAAGCAAAACAGATCAGAACATTTCATCACCGCATGCTTAGTCAGAGAATCATTTGGTAAACGCATTTAGTAAACCTACTGATACAACAGTTCGCTGAAAATCAAGCAGGGGTCAGAACCTCATTCTTGTTATACATGTTAACCAACAACCCTACCTATCACAGTTGTTATATCAGCAAGTTTTGACTAAATGTGTTCAGTGAGTGAGTTAGTTGTGTATTTCAGTAAACTGCCCTGGTTTTGCTGTGTATACAGCATTGTACATACTTCATGTTGTGCTGTTCAAGTATGAAAGTATACGATTACTGGATCAAAAAAGGAAGTGGGTTTGTAAAGATTGGCACCGCATATTTTTGAGGCCCATAGTCATTGCTCATTGGTTCAGTATGCACAGTTTTGTTTAGTTCTTGTCTGCCATTGCAACATTGTAATCTTCTAGCACCTACTTGAAATTTACATATAATTTTAACAGACATGGTTCACCCTATTTGGATACTTATATCTCTCATACCACCAATGGTTTTAAGTCCAGAATATATAGAAAGGACACGTTTAGTAATTCATACTTGGAATTTTCTAGTTGTCATCCTATTAGAAGAGAATTATATTAAAAGGGGCAGTGTATTAGAGCTGCCAGGATGACATCCAATTAAGAAGAAATGTTGCAGGAATTGGACTTTATTGGGTTCTTATTTAGGGACAGATTTTACCCCACAGCTTTGATAGATGATATTATTAAGTTTGTTAAGAAAGAATGGGGTAACAAATACAAACCTATATTAGGTACGGGACTAATAGAGTTAAGTCTTCCTAAGAATGAGGTTAAGGACAAAGGTTATAGTAGAGCCTGCATATTAGAGTACAATCCACATGTGCATTGTGTTAGGGATATTATTGTGAAGAATTGGAATATTCTAAAGTGTGATGAAAAAGTACATAAAAAGTTTGGGGGGGGGGGGCCCAACATTTGTGTACAAAACAGGAAGTAATTTAAAGAACAAGTTTGAAATTAGTAGTCACTTAAAAGGCTATGCCCCCAAGGATGGACACACTATGAAGTGTGAGAATTGTAACCAATGTCATACTATTTTAGAAGAAGTAAGTATTAAATTAGAGTCTTATTAATAATACTGAGGTAAAGTTAAAGAGGGGTAACTGTAACACCAAGCATGTAATATATTTAGCTAAGTGCACCGAATGTCCAGGATTTTACATCGGCAAAACTGACAGGTGTCGTAAGAACAGAATTTACGATCACCTATATAATATTACAAGGAAGGACAACAATAGTGCCCTTTATAGACATTTAGAGAAAAGCACACAATGTACTATATTTAAGTTTGGTATACTAGAACAGATCATACCCAATCCCGGGGGTGGAAATATCAAGGCATTACTGGGGGAAAAGGAAGTCGAATGGCAATTGTTATTTAATGCCACAAATGCCCCTGGATTAAATGATAGTATCCCTGTAAAGCCCATATTGCTGGCAAGACTATAGAAACTAATGTGCAGATTTTTGTGTTCAATACTGGTTGGTTGTGTGTACATATTTTTTAAAACTGATGTTCTTAAAATTTTTATGATACATAATTACTTATTACTCATGTATTTAATTACAGACACAGTTTTTTTATTAAGATATAGATTTTATGTTGAATTATAACATAACTTTATTTTAGAATTTCATATATATATATTTGTTTCAGTAAAGATATTCATATATTTATTTATAATAATTTTGAATACTCTTAATGTTACGGACAAGTAGATAGCATCTTGCCTTTTTAAATGCTGAACATCTTTAATTGATTCTAGTATCCCATTGGTGCCTAAAGTATATTTAAATTAACTGACTACTAATTTATTCTGATGACGTCCACATTTTGGCGTGGATGAAAGAGCTAAATCTTATCAGTTCGTTGTTTTAATAAAGTGTGTCTTGGAAGGCATTTGACCGGAACACTTATTTCAAGCAGAGGGACACTGTACCTAAGTTCAGCATTTGCTTAGTTTTGTTTTGTTTAACATTGTAATCTTATGGATTCCTAGATATTCCAAGGCTATCGAGTCTTGTGATCATTTTATGCCTTGCCAGTACCCTCCTTCAGGCTCCTCTTTACAGGAGGCCCATACCAGTCATGTTTGTCTAATATTACAGTATCAATTAAGATCCTTAGAGTGGGTATGGGTGGTATTATGTATTATTTATTTATTGACATTTGATTACCAGGAAAGTCCGACTGAGTGGGAGCCAATTTTCAGTGGAGGCCCAGGGAGAAAAACTCCAAAGTATTAGAAAACATTTTAAGAAAAATAAAATAGTCTTTAAAATAATAGTTTAAATAATTATACCAAATTAGATATAATATGAAAACATTGGTTAAGAATAGATACAAGTTATATGACAATGATTTAATAGTTAGAGAAATTTTAGACAGTTTATAGAGAAATTTAAAGGTAAGTTAGTGTAATGCAAACAGGAATTGCAATATGAAGTGAGGGAAAATCAGACTTAAGGTATATTTAGAGAGAGAGCTCAGGGAGAGAAATTGATAGAAGTAAGGAAATGAGTGAAGAAGGGGAGAGCAAGGAGGTGTAAGGTATGACTAGGTACTTGCCCTATTAAGAATATAGTTTATCCTGATGTTGAGCAAAGAACAGTCTGGTTTTGGCTAGGACGTCTTTCAGAATGGTTTTGAAGGATGGGAGGGTGGGTATTGACCTGATGGAAACAGGTAAGGAGTTCCAGGCCTTAAGCAACATGGTACAAGTACAGACAATGCCAGCAGATTTGATAGGTTTGTGGACAGAGGATTTTTAGTCATTGGATTGTAATGACCGACTGGGAACATATTTATGTAGAATGTTATTTAATACAGGGCAAGCAGATGGATTCTGTATAATTTTATAGGTATTAAAAAGCTGTGTGCATGTTAGTTAATAGGGTATTTCTAACCAGTTTAGGCTTTTTAGTGCTATACAGTGGTGAGTTCTGAAAGGGGCATTTGCTTCAGATTTAGCATTATTCAAGTTTTGATATTTATGATGCCTGAAGGTTAGTAATGATGGGAGTGCCATTAAGACGTGTGGGGAAGAGATAAGTAGTGGGATATATGTAAAAGATTAAGCAGGACTATGTCATCTTATAGGTTTGTGATAAACGCTCATTCCAGTACATTGTTTGGAACCTAGCCACTGCAGTTCCCTCTTCTTTCTTTCTTCCTCCGTCTATAAGAGCCTGAGAAGATAACCTAGGAATGAATTAACAAAGTAAGGTTGACTTTAAAGAGGTACAGGGATCTGTTTAATTAACATGGAGTGGGGACTTATTCCATAAGTAGAGGATCCCTTAGAAGAAAGATCCATCTCACCCAATAGATTTTGTTATTGTTACGGTACAGATTAGTGGGTATAAGTGATATTATGGTTTTACAAATGTGCAAGAGATCAAACAGGATCTGACCATTTATAGCAATGTAGGTCATACAGAGATCATGGCTTGGGACTCTGTAAGAGATTAAGTAAAATTATAGGATTATTAGACATTGTTAGTACTGCGGTGGTGGTGCTGTGGTAGCGTTGTCGCCTCACAGTTAGAAGTTGCCCGTTCGAGTCTCAGTTAGAGCGTCTTCTGTGTGGCGACATGCGTGAATGGGTGTTCCTTCGTTGAAGGTTGTGCATTAGGCCCGGCAAGCCAGCACATAAAACTCTACTGCCAATCATTAGCGGACCGGAGTTCCGCTGTGGCGACCCCTAACCGGGAAAAGCCCAAAGACACAAACAATAGGATTATTAGACATTCAGTGTAATTTAAGAAATTCATGCTTGATATTTTTTTGATTAGAACACATTATAGTTTTCAAGTTAAACAGTATGTTTGTGTAGGTAGTCATATGTGAAAGGGGTATTGCATTGTATTATTGGCCTAATTAGGAAGGTATAGTGGGGAACAATAGCTGCCTTGGGCCTAGAGGGCATGCATTTAATAATTATCTGGGCTGGGTAGAAAGATTTTGTAATAGCTGATGTAAGGTGATCAAAATATAACACATAGTCAGTGAATGTGCCAAGGTTTGTAATGAAAATATCAGCTTGGAGTGGGTATAATTTATGCAGAAGATGTAAGGGTGTTCTTGTTTCCTAGAGTACCACACTGCAGTTTTTGTTTTGCACTGAACTTGAGTACCTGGACTTAATACCAGGAATTTGTGTGGGTTGGACCTCTTGCAGGAAATGAAAAGTTAATGGCAATGCCCTATTTGCAGTCATCTGCAAACCTAGTTAACCAGAGACTTTTGATATCCCCATGGATGTTGGCAATGTATATGCCAAAGACAAAGAAATTTAATGCAGAACTCTGTGATATGTCACTGGTGACAGGCCTTCTAAAGGAAGGTGTGCTGCCTGCACTGACTGTAAGGATTCTGTCTGTGAGACAGTTGTATATACAACAGGTTACGTAGCGGTTAACATTCAAGCACATGAGATTCTTAGTAATGCCAGAGAAGTGAGATGGTATCAGATGCTTTAGCAGTTTGTAATGCTTGACCTTTATCTATGACATCGGTTGCTTTTCTCAGAGACATCTACCAGATTCACTAAGCAGGACCTATGTTTCATAAAGCCAAGCTGGCTCAGATTGAAGGATTCTAGGCTGCCTGTCTCATCATTTATGAGTCCATATTAATTTTAATATTACTGTTAGTAACGGCAATTTTCGTTGTAGTAAGGGAGACCAAGGTTCTAAACATGTTTGAGAACAAGTTTCAAACAACTTCCACTTGTTCAGTAAGAGTATTGATCTGTCAGACCCACATAAACTTGCAAGGATGCAGTACTGGGCCTGATGGAGTAGCTCATAAATCAACTTCTAAGAGGTGAAGCCAGCAATAAGCTCAGAAGCACAGTCCAACATGAGCCAGACAAGCAGCAAAGTGTAATTGTACTATAGCTGATACCTTCCTGAGACTAGAAGCTCGTGATTACCCTACTTTGGATGCCCTGCCTTGGGATTGTAAGGCAGCTCTTTTGGTTGCACCTTGAAATCACATGCCTTATTTAAAGTCTCAAGCCATCTTAACAGAACCTGACAAAAAAAAAAAAAAAAAAAGTCTTGCCTGAAAGAGTTTTCATATCCCACACAAAACACTATGGCCAAATTTTTCTCTCTCTGCTAAACAATTGTTTCTGTATACCAGAAACAGTAAGAGGAGTACGAAGGGACACAGTCAGCCCAGTAAAAAAAGACATTTATTAAAACAGCATGCTGTGTTTCTTCACCACTCATTCAACTAAGCCATTTTCTGTCCGATTGGAGAGCATGTATAGCAGACAAAAGCGAGGTAGGATTTCTCTATGCCATAAAGTTCATCTCAGTCCCATCTTCCAGGAGTATTCCTAAAACTCCATTTCCTTGTCTTTATCCTAAGTGCAGATACAGATCATGTTACAGAACAGGTCTGTAGAGTGCTGCCTTGGTAAGAAAACGCATATTTTTTTCCAGGTGTTTCATTACCCAGACCAGAAAGGGCTGTTCAAACAACAGTGCACAACTTTGGTGGGGTTCAGAAATTCGGGATGAGTACAATACCTTCTGTATTCCCTTTAGTTTCTCTAACAGGTTTGGATGATAATAGTTGGCATAGAAGATGCCTGTTCATGGTACAGCTTTTCACATGAAATGTTCAGGTTTCAAACTGGATCATCACCATTTTCCATTTGCATCTCATCATGTCCTGGCCATTACAAAATGCCTAGGCTCTAGTCTTTAAACTGGTAAGGAAAAGTGGAATATGCATATTTCCTTTCCTGCATGGCTGCCTTGTTGTAATGAATTCACAAGATCACTTGTTGATAAAAGATCATGTGATGTAAAATAATTCCATAAATAAATACATTTTCCACAACTTAGGAATTACAGTTAACAGAGTAAAGTTAACAGCTCATTCCTGTTTAGTGGTTTATTTTCTTAAGAAATTGCATAGATTCTTTCCACTACAGAGCAATTTTTTTAATTCTTGTTTTTTTTTACTCTTACATCTGCTGACTTCCAGATCTGTTATTGCTAGCCATACGCATTCCTTCCTTGTACAAGGGTGAGAGACTGCCTTGAATGTCTGTCTTCCAGGCAGGCATCAGGGGATTTTTCTGATGCTGTTCTTATGCCATAGCATCTGTGCCTGACACGTGATACCAAGGCAGGGACCTACTGCGCAGTCCCAGAAGCAAATACAAGCTTCCTCACGCATGTGAAGATGGCTGTAAGACTTAAAAGTGCAAAGCGCACATTTGTGGCCATATACTGATTTTTGTGACACCCATCTTTCTACATGTGTCATCAGTTCAATGCTTTAAACTGTTTTCCTTCAGACTGACCAATGTGATTTGATTTCAACCTCTGACATCCACCCTCTACTACCTGAATCTCTAATGAATCTCAGGTTGGCTGAATTTAGCCACAGATTTATCCTTCACAAGCTGATGTTCTTCATCAAGATCTTTACCGCAGGGAATTTATTATATGGATGTAAGTGACATGAAGGATGTCATTTTTCTGGCTACGTGTTTAAGCAGTTGTATAACCATAGGAGGTGTGTGGCTACCTAGGCTATCCATAGGAAACCTGTGTGTAAGAAAGAGAAAGTACAGTTGTGTACACGTACCATAAATGTAGATGTTCGAGTGTATTCATTATTGCAGTCCTTACAAAATGGGTTATCAGGCTCCCAGAAGCCCACAGTTGGCCATAATACCAAAGTCATTGGTATATGATGTCGGCTGCCTTCGGTTTAGGCCTGACGTCAGGTACAAAAGAAGGAAGCTGATGCCATTTCCTCAGGTTTTTTTTGCCTTAACTGTCATGAGCCCCCAAAAAAAGATTAGACCAGGAAAAAAAAATCCAGTCTTTGCCCTAGGAAAAAAGGGAGGCTGGAAGGGGGGGGGGGTGGAACGACAGGACTGCAACAGTGAATACACTCGAACATCTTCATTTGTGGTAAGTGTGCACAACTATAGTATGTTCATCATGTTTCACTGTTGCAGTCCTTAAAAAATGGGTTGATTCCCAAAGCCCAGGAAAAAACAAAAGGGAGGAGGAACACCCACTGTTTAAGGGTTGGTAAGGATGCCCTGCAACACTGCAGTGGCAAAACCAGCCCTGGACATAGAAAGCAAGGGTAGATTGTAATGTTAGTGAAAGTGTGGACAGAAGTCCATGTAGCTGCTTCCAGTGTGTCCCTAGTAGTTGCACCTCTTAAAAAAGCTGCTGAGGTAGAGGCTGCCCTAGTAGAATGGGTCCTAATCATACCTCTCAACCTGGAAACATCAAAAATCTGGACAAGGCCCATGAAAAATAGGTACAAATCTGTACGCTGATTAACATCAAATTTGCGTATGTAATTATGTAACTCCACCCACTCGTGGAATTGTGGGATACCAACTTTCAAACGCAAACTGAAGAACAGACAACCAAAATATGGCACCAGAGTCTCCCTGTAGCCATTCATATGCCCCATTACCTGTCTATTTTGCCCCATTTACCATAAATACTAATGTGTGCATATATACTGCTTTACTCTACAATGATTATTTGGATTTTATTTTTTTACATTTTATAGCACAATGCACAAACACCAAGACATCTGCTAAACAAAGCTGCTAACACAAAGCAATACTGTCTCACAATGTAAATAGAATTGGCATTAAAACTTCTCTGCCATTGAAACCCACACATCCAAAGAAAATGCATTTGACCAGTGATGGATAAAGCTTACCTAGTTTACAAGTCATTGGCCCCTTGCACACAAAACAAGAAACATACATATGTGTTTTGATACACCTTCCTGACTTTAATTATATTCCTTGTATAATACAGCACACTTGTTAGAATTTCATCAGTCTGTTAGCAGGACTGTCACCTTGCACAGATTTTTTTTAAAGAAAGCTCTCAAAAAATGACAGATATATTATTATGAGCACCTTTGATGGTAAATGTTTTATGGCGATACATTTTAAAGTCAGAAATGTCCTGCCTTTGCTCATTAATCCATTAAATCAAAGTGCTCTGCTTTTAAAAGTTTTGTTAATTTCCTTAGCATTCTGCAAGTTTGAGTAAACACCTGTATACTAACACAGTTTGCAGTTCCATATTGAGTGAAACAGATATTGTAACATTCCATATACACAATAGCCATTGCACTGTTATAGTCCCACAATACATTCAGTAAAAACCAAAAGTGCAAC
The DNA here is from genome assembly GCF_019279795.1 of Protopterus annectens. Lineage (NCBI taxonomy): Eukaryota > Metazoa > Chordata > Ceratodontiformes > Protopteridae > Protopterus > Protopterus annectens. The sequence goes on from NC_056727.1 coordinate 200,991,421, forward strand.
CCAATTATACTTTATAACATGTCCAAACATACTATCTAGAAATACTAACATAATTTGTAGACCACTTTTAGAGATACATACAACCCTGCAATGGTAAGCATTGCCAAAAGGATGCACATTAGTATGCGTCAGGCAGCAAAAGTTTAATGAACCATTGTTTGCAAAAAGCAAGGCCATGGTACAAATACTATACATTTAAAGCATGTGTACTGAGCTGCTATAATGAGGCAGAGTGCATTTCCTTCTGAAAGTGATATTAAATGTTAGCTTGAAATGTTGCACAAAAATTCAAGATATGGTTATACTCCTAACTCTACACATGACAAAGTATTTTAATATCTTTCATTAAAACATGCACTATAAAATTTCAGTTTTAGAGCTACAGCTTTTATAACAAGAGGAAAAAACATCTAAGGCCATTTGACACTGAAAAGTGCAAAATTACAAAATGTCCACTTTAGAGATATTCATTTGTTTGTAAAGTAGAGCAAATCTGAATACAGTCAAAAACATTTCATTATAATGCCATATCTAAAACTATTATCTGACTGAAAGCAGTGTTCAAGCATTTGAATTATTACACTGAAAAAATGTCAACCTTTCCCCTTTGACCCCTTCTAGCTATTCCTGTTTTGCAGTTAATGACACTTTACAAAATCACAGGTGGAAGGGAGTGAATTGTGGCCAAGCATGATGGCATAATGGAAAAAAAAAACTGCTTAGTTTATCATTCAACAAGGGTTGCACTTAAAGTGATGTTTCATGGCTAAAAAATGCTTTTGTGTCACAGTCCAGTAGGGTCACTAAATAATTAGATACGAACACTATAAAAAATGCCTTAGTTAGCACACAATACAATAAACTTAACATTACACAGCTTTGTCTAATTCGTCAATCCTAACTGGACCAAGAATAACTTTTAATAATAACAAGATGCAAGCCACACAAATCTTACCCCCTAATAAAATATCAACAAACTCCCTTATCTTAGCACTTTATGTTAACAATAATATAATCTAGAAAAAACAAACTACACTTAAAATACTTAACTAAAAAATATTTTCATTGCATCGCAAGTTCTCAGTAAATTGCTTACATGATTAACAGTTGAGTCAACACTAACGACTATGAAACTAGACAATAGTAAGTTCAGAATTATGTAATTAAAAAAAGCTAGCTAAGAACAGTTACAGTAATAGCAGGGACCCGTTTCTTACCTGAAGGCTGCCGCTGAGACTTGAATTGATATGGGACTAGGCAGATATGGCTACCATTATCGTTGCTGCCTGTTTCTCGCTGCTGCTGTATTCCCGCTCACAGCCAGCCGGAAATAATGATTTGAGCTCCTTGAGCTCAATTCCGACTGGCTGGTAGCCCTGACGGCGCTGACATCATCGCGCACGTGATGACGTCAGCGCCGACAGCGCGATTTTTAAAAAAATAAAAAAATTGATCCAAAAAAATCGGAAATGAAGGGGTGCCAATCGGGAATCGTGGCACCCCTTCATTTGGACCCCAAAACTCGGTAAATACCGAGTAATTCGGTATGGTTGGGAGGTCTGGTCCTAATACTCTGAGGAGGAACCTTGCCATGCTGTAAGTAACAAAAGTGAATACAATGAGCAATCCACTTAGAAATGGTCTGTTTAGAAATAGCTTTGTCCTGAGCTCCAGAAGCAAAACTGACCAACAATTGATCCGACTTTGGAAAAGATTTAGTCCTGCCTAGGTAAAATCTAGGCTGTCTATGCACATCCAGGGAATGCAATAACCTTTCCCCTTTATTCTGAGGATTAGGAGAGAAGGTAGGCAGGTGGATAGACTGGTTAAGAGTTAGGCTAGAAACCACCTTAGGCATAAAGGAGGGATTAGTTCGAAGAGAAACCCGATCCACATGGAAGATGATAAAAGGATCTACTGCCATTAAGGCCTGCAGCTCAGAAACCCTTCTAGGTGAAGTAATAGCCAAAAGAAAAGCAGTTTTCCAAGAGAGAAACTTCAGGTCTGCTGAGGCAGCTGGTTCAAAAGGAGGCAGAGTAAATTTCTCATGTACAAAATTGAGATCCCAAGCAGGAGTAGGTGCCCTTCTGGGAGGCTTTAAATTGCTAGCTCCCCTGAGGAACTGTTTCTTCAAGGGATGAGAGAAAAAGGGATGCTCAAAGGAACAATGAGCAGAAATAGGTGAAGCATGGATTTTGATAGAAGAAAAGGAAAGTCCACCATTAAGCAAGCCTGCCAGATAGTCAAGAATGAGAGGAAGAGAAGGTTGAGAAGGGTCTTCCCCTCTAGTCTGCATCCAAATGGAGAATCTTTTCCACTTATCTGTGTAAGATTTCCTAGTGCTAGGCCTCCTGGCCTTATGAAGGACCTCCACCACTTGTTGGGAAAGGTTTAAATTATGCGCCAAGCTGCCAAATGCAGAGTCTGAAGATGAGGAAGCTGAATTTTTCCCCCCTCCTGAACCAAGAGATCTGGTATCAGGGGAAGATGCCAAGGCTGAGACTGGGAGAGACTGCGAAGTAGTGGATACCAGTGTTGTCTGGGCCAGTCTGGAGCTATGTTGATGGCCCTTGGTATTTCGTCCCTCATCTTTAACAGCACTCTGGGAAAAAGAGGTAGAGGAGGGAATGCATAGATCGAGAGCGGTGTCCAGGGGAAGGACAGAGCATCCACCTTCTAAGCTTTGCTGTGATGATCCCTGGTGCAAAAGGTTGGAAGGAGGTGGTTGGTTGGAGATGAGAAGAGATCCACTTGGGGAGTGCCCCAACGCTGAATGATGCGATAGAAGATGGTCTTATTTAGTTGCCACTCGTGAAGATCCAGAACCTGCCTGCTCAACCGGTCTGCCAAGGTGTTGAGCCTTCCTCGAAGAAACCAAGCTGTCAGATGAATGCCAATGGAAGCTGCTATGTACCATAGTATCATGCTTTGTCTGCACAGGGGGTAAGAGTGCATCCCTCCCTGCTTGTTGACGTACCACATGATTGTGGTGTTGTCTGTCCTGACCAGAAGAGTACCAGGAGAGAGAAGATGTTTGAAAGCCATTAAGGCCTGCTGGACTGCCATCAGTTCCTTCAGATTTATGTGCAAATGAACCTGTTGAGAGTTCCAAGTCCCCTGAATGCATCTGCCCTCTAGATGTGATCCCCAAACATAGTCCGAGGCATCTGTGGTGAGAGTATGGCTGGCAGGATGTGGAGAGAAAGGCAGGCCTTTGTTCTGTGCACAGGCCGTCACCCACCAAAGGAACTCCGTCTGCAGGCAGGGAATCAGAGAAAGTATCAAGCCTAAATCCTGAGTGTGTTGACACCAAAGGTTTTTGAGGTACCATTGTATTTTCCTCATATGCAGTCTGGCATATGGAATCATCAGAATACATGAAGCCATGAATCCCAAGGCTTGCAGGAATTGCCTTGCAGAGAGCTGGGTCATGCATGCCAAATTTTTGAAGTAATTCGAAAGCTCCATTTGTTTCTTTTGAGAGAGGAATACCATCTGGGGGGCTGTGTTCAGGTTCGCTCCCAGGAATACAATCTCCCTGGTGAGTACCAATTTTGACTTCTTTTCATTGATGGTGTAGCCCAAAGAGGTGAGAAGGTTCTTTACAAAGTCCAAATCCTTTAGAAGTTGCTCTGGAGAGTTTGCCTGAATAAGACAATTGTGCAAGTAAGGGTAAATTTGAATGTTTCTTTGCCTGCAATAAGCAATGACTGGAGCCAGGCATTTGGTAAAAACTCTGGGAGCAGTCGATAAGCCCAAAAGGCAGTGCAGAGAATTGGAAGTGCCTGTTCCCCACCCTGAAGCGAAGGAACCACCTGCAGCTTTCCCTTATTGGGATGTACTATAAGCTTCTTTGTGATCCAAAGTCATCCGCCAGGAATCCTTGGCCAGCATTGGCAGCAACTGCTGAAGAGTGAGCATTTTGAATTTGGGAATAACCAGAAAAAGTGTTTAGAATGGACAAATCCAGACTAGGGCGCCAGGTGCCCCCTTTTTTGGGAACCAGGAAAAGCCTTGAGTAGAAACCCTGGCCTGTCTGTAGTGCAGGAACTGGCTCTATTGCTCCCAGGTTTAATAAAGAACAAACTTGCTTTTCTGCTTCTGCCCTTTGATTTGGGGAGATCTGGGTATCCTTGGTGGACAGGAAAGGTGTGAAAGGAGAACTTGCAGCCTTGGGATACTATTTCGAGCACCCATTTGTCATCTGTGATGGTGAACCAGACATTTGCAAACATGGCTAACCTTCCCCCCAAAGTAAACCCTGGGCCCGCAGAGGCAGGCAGGGGAAAGCCGGAGTCACTGGGAATGCTTGCTTTGGGAAGTTTGCTTAGAATTCCCAGATTTAGAAGATGAAGCCTGCCTTTTGAGGGGTGGAAGTCTGTCCCCTAGGAGACCTGTAACTCCTAGACCTAGTGTGACTCTATTTACTCGGGTCAGGAAACGTCCAATTCTTAGAAGGGTAATGTCTACTAAAATGAGGAGGCTTAACTTGCAGAAAGTCCTTAATAGTTTGCATAGATTTGGCCTTATCCTCCAACTTTTTCGACACCTCTTCTGCTTTGCTACCAAAACGATTGTCCTTGTGCAAAGGCACACACAGTAATTTAGACTTGACAGGTTCAGAAAGGGGCTGTTCCCTGAGCCAAGCATGTCTTCTAATGACAGAACCAGTGGCTGCTGCCCTGCAAGAAGCCTGCAAAGTGTCGAAACCACAATGTAGAGAATGTTTAGTGACAAGAGTGGCAGAATTCAATAACTCATGCATGTCCTTACTCTCCATCAGGGAAGGAACACCAGCAATTCTAGCCTTAATAGCCTCCAAAGTATACTGCTGATACTTAAGCATATGAAAAAAACAATTAACAGACCTAATAGCCAGGGTGGAAGAAGTATAAACCTTTTTACCCCATCTATCCAAGGCCCTAGATTCCCTGTCAGAAGGAACAGGATTTTTAGCAACCGTGGCTTTAACATCCTTAGGGCCCTGAGAAATGATCTCTGGATCAGCAGTAGGATTCTTGAAAAGGAACTGATGAGAATCAGGAACTCTGTAATACCTGTCAGGCTTTCTGGGAGCAGGAGGAACAGAATTAGGAGTCAAAGAATTCTCCATGAAAACATCATCAACTTCCAAAACTGGAGGATTAGCCAAAGGCTTATGCTGTAGCAAATCCAAGAATTCCCTAATCCATTTCTTAGACTGAGGAAAGTCCTGACTTTATCATTTGAAATGCTCCCTTAGATTATTCAAAGTATCTCCAAAAGAAAAATCTTCTGGAGGGGAGGCAGAAGGGATGGAGTCTTCTGCATCAGAATCCTCAAAACCAGAAAAAAGTGGAGAGTTTCCCTCTTCATCAGCAGAGTTGCTGGAAACCTCAAAGTCTGAGGCAGAGAAAACTTCCGGGGACAATTCCCTAATCCTTTTAGAAGGAGGTGGCTGAGAGCCCTTGATAAGGGTCAAGAGATCACTAGCCATTTTAACCATCTGAGCCTGAGGCATTTGAGGGGAGGCCGACGCCTGCTTAGGAGTAGATTTTCTGCAGGATGGCCTGCTAGAAAGCCGGAGGGACTTGGGAGGCCTAGCCACTGCAGAAGTCTGAATCAAGGTCGTCGGTCTGGATCTGGTCTCTGGGCAGAGAAAAGAGGTCTTAGAAGCCGGCGCCTGCTTAGCGGCTTCGGATCCGTTAGAGGCGGTGACTAGCAGAGGGTCAGAAGACGAAGTGGAAGCCTGCGGTATGGAGGACTCAGAAATGTCTCTGCAGATGCCTGCTGCTAAACATCCATGGACTGCAGGGGCAAAGAAAGCTCCTCACTGACTACCGCTGGGCCGACAACCAACTTAGTGATGTCGTCGGCTAATTTGACCCAAATCCTGTCGCGATTCTTATCCTTGCGCTTCTTAGGAACATCTGAAGTCGGGATACCAGAAGACGCCTTACTGACAAACTTAGGCTAAACTCCGAAATGCTTGAACAAGATCCTAGCTCTATGGCGTATGATATGCAGGTTGAAAGAAGCACAGAGAACACAATTAGGGATGTCGCGCTCAAGGCCCAAATAAGTAATACAGTAGGAGTGAAAATCAGGGTGTGGAATCTGTTTTCCACAGGCAAGACAGTTATTAACTTTCTCTGACATTCGTTAAAGCAAGAAAAGAGGATCCCCAATGGGGTACTTATCTGAGGATGTCTTCAACTAAGCAGTCGGAATACAAAAAGAAGGTACTTGGCCGACTGGCACTTGTGCAGAATGCATCTGCTTCAGGCTTCGCGGCAAGAAAGACTGAGGAAATGGCATCGGCTGCCTTCTTTTGTACCTGACGTCAGGCATAAACCGAAGGCAGCCGACGTCATATACCAAAGACTTTGGTATTCTGGCCGACTGTGGGCTACTGGTTGCCGGATAACCCATGTTGTAAGGACTGCAACAGTGAAACACGATGAACATCTTAAACCACACCATCTTAAATTATTTTAGTTCCTTGAGTTTGGAGCTTAGTTTTGCTTCCAGACAGGGCAGGGATCATAGGCTGAGACTGACCAGCCTGTTAAGCTTCTGTCTAGTTTATCCCCTTCAGCTGGTGGGAATAAGGGTCCCCTGCCCAGCATAGGTGGAAGCCATTGTTTTTACCCTGGATTTCTGGTGGCCCCAGCTAAATTTAAAATACATTCTGTGTGGGAAGTGGTTAGTAAAAAGAGATATTCGTATTACCAAAATAATTAATTAAAATTGTGGTTGAGATTCATATTGATTATTTTTATGTCTTCAAAAGCAGATCTCCCATCAGATGTCCGTTTCTAGTCATCCAGGGTAAGAACTAAAGCTGAAATGTAGTCAGCCTGGCTGCAGAGGCTTCCCATGTTGTCAGAGTTTCCTCAGCAGATGACTTAGGGCATTTATGTAGGTTGTAGTGAGTAAATGGATTACAGCACAATACTGCATTCAGAGAATTGTCAGGCACATCATGTTATTAAAAATAACGCTACAGTACAAATAATCTATTCAGAAATTAATGATTTAAACAGAGTTAAGCCAGATCTGAAACAAAGGCTCCTGGACTGTGAGTACAGACTGGATACCCTGGATAAAAGTAACAATGATGTTTCACATATGGACAGACATGAAATGGTTGAACATACTAGTAAGTGCTTTGCATCAGTAGACACAAGTGCAAGGTAAGTACTCTTCATTACATACAGTAGAAGAGCAAATGTAATACAAAAACCTATTAAACGTTAGGCCACACTGGTCACATAGAGGGATAAAGTCCTAATTATGGCCCAGTTGATCCAGGTTTGATTAGAGGCTTGGGCAACAGTGGCAGGAAGGAATGGATGTTCATTACTGATGCTTCCTTAGGGAGATGTTCTTTGTATTTCACTGTTACAGTCTTTACATTTGGGTAATCTGCTGGCAGGTTGCCCTCAGTCGGCCTGATTAACAAAGTCTTGGGTCCTGCGTCGGTTGCTGTCCCTTCATCCATGTCATCAGGGGTATAAAACATGCAGCCGATGCCATTACATCGGTCTGTTTTGCCGCGCAGTGCCCGAAGCAGAAGCAGTTCACAAGTGCCGGTCGGCTGACTCCTGAAATTTTCGTTTTTGAGTTTCAGAACCAAAGTCTTCAACTAAAAGCTAAGTACCACGTTGGGGAAACTTTTTCTTGCTCCTTACCAATGTCAGTAAAAATTAATAATTGCATTACTTGTGGGAAGTAAATACCTCATAAGGATTTTCATTTGTACTGTATTCCTTGCCTAGGCCCCGACCACAATGTGCCTTGCTGTTTGTTTTGTGCTAAATTTAATCAACGCACGATTAAACGTCGGTATATTTTTGCTTCTAAATATTTTGGCTCAAGATTTAATTATCCAGAAATGTCGTCGGTTAGCAATCTGACTACTGGAATACCTAAAAAACACAAAGAAAAAGACAGAGGCAGACCGTCGAGGCCCAAAACTGATGAGGGCACTTTTCCTAAGCCAGTCGCCAGGCTGCCGGTACTCAGTGAGGCGCTTTCGCAGCCCCTGATACCCACTACTTCTGATTCGCAAGCCTCTACTGAGACCCATTCGGAGTCCTGTATGCCGCGAGATGCTTCAATTATGGAACGCGCAGATGTCTCTACCTTAGATGGGTCCGGAGCTGCTGTGCAGGCACCGGCTTCTGAGGGTGTTTTCAGGCCTACAGATTTGTATATTAGACTGACACCATCTTCAAAACTAAAGCGAAAATCTGAGTCTGTGTCTAAAAAACTGACGCCTGGGCCACATGATCCAGGCCCCTACACCTAAAAAACAAATGATCAAAATGGCTGAAGATTTAATTACTCTGATCAAGGGTAGCCAACCCTCTCCTTCTAAGAGGCCTAGGCAAGACATTGATTATGAATCTTCTGAACAGGATTCTATTTCTTCTGACACTTCTAATGAACAAGATTTGTCTATTCCTACTTATGAGGACTCTGATGCAGAAGATTCCATTCCTTCTGCTTCTCCCCCTGAGGATTTTTCTTTTGGGGAAACTTTACATACCTTTAGGGAACATTTCCACTGGGAAAGTCAGGATTTCTCTGAATCTAAAAAGAGACTTAGGGATTTTCTTCTTCCTCCTCAGCATAAGCCTTTGGCTATACCTCCTGTTCTAGACATTGTTGATGATGTTTTTTTCAGAATCTAGTATGAGTCCTGATTCTCTGCCTCTGGCTGCTTGTAAGCCAGACAGATACTACAGGTTTCCTGACTACCACAAATTCCTTTTCAAAAATCCTATTGCTGATCCTGAAACCATTTCTCAGGGTCCCAAGGGCATTAAGGCCTCTACTGCTAAAAATCCTACCCCTTCTGATAGAGACTCCAGGGCGCTGGATGGATGGGGTAAGAAGGTTTATACGTCTGCAACTTTGGCAATCAGGGCTTTAAACTGTCAGTTTCATATGCTTAAATATCAACAGCATATCATGGGACTACTAAAACAGAAAATTATGCTAATCTCTGACTGTGTGGAAAATAAAGATTTGCAGGATTTATTACATTCAGCTGAACAAGTTGGAAAACATTTGCAATGTGATTTTGATTCCTTGGAGGCCTCTTGCAGGGCTGTGGTAACTGGATCTGTGCTAAGAAGGCATGCTTGGCTAAAAGAGCAAACTCCACCTGACCATGTTAAAGCAAAATTGTTGGATGCTCCTTTACAACAGGACTGTCTCTTTGGTAATAAGGCTGAAGAAGTGTTAAAAAAGGTGGAAGATAAAGCTAAATCTGTGCAAACTGTGAAAGATTTCTTACAAGTGCAACCTCCCAGCTTTAGTAGGCACTGGCCTACTAAGAAACTGGTCCTTTCCAGTCCCCTCGAGAGCCACTCAAGTCAAATCAAGACATTCCAAAGGCTCCAGGTTTCAGTCACAATGAACTTTTAGAACAAAACAATGGGGTGCCTCCTCCTCCAAATCTGGAAACAACAAGGCACCTCCCTATGGTAAACAGTCTCAATGACTTCCCTCTACAATCACCAAGCACTTACCTTTTAGCCACCCCTTTGGGGGGAAAACTGGCTCTTCATGCACGAAACTGGCAACTTATTACCCAGGACAAATGGGTTTTAAATGTAGTATCCCAGGGATACAGATTTCATTTCCACATGTTGCCAGTCCCAGACGGATGGCTAGATCTGCCCCCAAACCAGTGGGCAGAGGCCCGGAAACAAGTTCTGTCCCTCATTAACATGGGGGGCTATTCAACCAGTACCAGAAGAGGAAAAGGGACAAGGTTTCTATTCAAGACTTTTCCTGGTACCCAGAAAAGACAAATCATGGCGTCCAATTCTTGACTTATCCACTCTAAACACTTTTCTGGACATTCCAAAATTCAAGATGCTGACTCTTCAACAGTTACTACCTATGCTAGGCAAAGATGCCTGGTTGGTAACTCTAGACTTGAAAGAGGCTTAACTGCATATCCCAGTCAGGGAATCTCGCAGACGATACCTCCGCTTCAAAGCAGGCTACTTGCATTACCAGTTCTCTGCACTGCCCTTTGGCTTATCTACTGTGCCCAGGGTCTTCACAAAGTGCTTGGCTCCAGTAATTGCATTTTGCAGGCAAAGAAATATTCAGATATATCCATACCTGGACGATTGTCTAATTCAGGCAGAAAACAAGGACATTCTTCTAAAACATCTGGTGTTTGTAAAAAGGGTTCTAACTTGTCTAGGGTACACCATAAACGAAAAGAAATCACAACTGGTTCCCTCTCAAAAAATTGCATTCCTGGCTGCAAGCTTGAATACAACTGCCCAGATGACTTACCTTATGCCAGAAAAGCAAATTCAATTGGTGACTTACTTCAAACAGGTGGCCACAAAAACCCTGCTATCTGCAAGACAAATTCTGCAAGCCTTGGGGTTCATGGCCTCCTACATTCTTCTGAAACTTCAGTGGTGCTTAAAATGTTTATGGAGTCAACATTGTCACAGCCTGGAAACAATGAATGTTCATCGTGTTTCACTGTTGCAGTCATTACACTTGGGTTATCCTGCTGGCAGGCTACCTGCAGTCGGCCTGAATTCCAAAGTTCTGGTCCGGCGTCGGTTGCTGTCACCTCTTCCCTAATGTCAGTGCACCAGGGGTATAAAAGATGCAGCCGATGCCATTTTCTTCAGTCTTTCTTGCTGTGTGGTGCCCGAAGCAAAAGCAGTTCGCAAGTGCCAGTCGGCCGACTTCTGAGATTTTTGAAATTGAATTTCAGATCCGAAGTCTTCAATAAAGCTAAGTACCCCATTGGGGAAACTTCTTTCTTGCTCCAGACCAATGTCAGAAAAAGTTAACTATTGTATTTCTTGTGGGAAGCAAATATCTCATAAGGATTTTCATTCTTACTGTATTCCTTGCCTAGGCCCTGACCACGATGTTGCTAGTTGTCGGTTTTGTGCTAGATTTAACCAACGCTCTATTAAGCGTCGGTATGATTTTGCATTTCATTATTTTGACCGAAGGTTTAATTATATAATGCCGTCGGAACAGCCAATGACCGGAGTTCATAAAAAGCGCAAGGAAAAAGAAAAGGACAGGCATCCGAGGTCCAAAACCGACGACGAAGCCTCTTCTAGGCCAGTCGCCGGTTCGCCGGTTCTCAGTGAGGCGCTTTCGCAGCCCCTGATACCCGCTACCTCAGAGCCACAGGCCGCCTCTGACTCCCACGTGGAGACAACTAGGCCTCTTGATACTCAAGATATTGGGCCTTCGGAAACTAATCCCTCAGATGGGTCCAGAGCCGCTGAGCAGGCATCGGCTTCTGAGGGTGTTTTCAGACCTACACAGCTTTATATCAAGCCAACTTCAGCATCCAAGACAAAGACTAAGACAGTTTTAAAGACAAGGAAACAAGTACAGCATTCTCCAGGACAGACTTCCATGCCTAAGAAACAGATGCTCAAAATGGCCGAAGACCTAATTACTTTGATCAGGGGTTCCCATCCCCCTCCTGATAATAGGCCTAGGCAAGACACTGAAGATGATTCCTCTGATCAGGTTTCCATTTCCTCTGACTCCTCTTCAGAACAGGGATACTCTGTTCCTTCCTATGAGGATTCTGATGCTGAAGAATCTATCCCTTCAGCTTCTCCTCCTGAGGATTACTCCTTTGGGGAAACCCTGCATACCATGAGGGAGCATTTCCATTGGGAGAGACAAGATTACTCAGATTCTAAGAAAATGCTTTCTTTTACTACCTCAGCACAAACCTCTTGCTATTCCACCTGTTCTAGACATTTTAGATGATGTATTTTCAGAGTCTGGCCTGCCTCCCGACTCTTCACCTCCTGCACCTGTTAAGCCAGACAGATACTACAGGGTTCCAGATTCTCATAAATTTCTATATAAAAACTTTGCTGCTGACCCAGAAACTATTTCTCAGGGTCCCAAAGGGGTCAAGGCTGCTACTGCAAAATCCCTGTCCCCTCAGATAAAGATTCTAGGGCACTGGACAGATGGGGGGGGGAGTTTACACCTGCTACCTTGGCTGTAAGGGCTTTAAATTGTCAGTTTCATATGCTTAAATATCAGCAATACTTAATGTCTCTGCTAAAACAGAAAATGTTGACAAATTCTGATTGTTCTGAAAACAAGGAAATGCAGGATTTATTGCATGCAGCTGAACAAGTGGGAAAACATACTTTGCAATGTGGTTATGATTCACTGGAGGCCTCTTGCAGGGCCGCTGTAACAGGTTCTGTCATTAGAAGGCATGCTTGGTTAAAGGAACAGACTCTGCCTGATCATGTTAAAGCAAAATTATTAGATGCTCCATTACAGCATGATACTTTGTTTGGTGTTAAGACAGAAGAGGTGTTGAAGAAAATGGAGGATAAAGCTAAATCTATGCAGACAGTAAAGGATTTCTTACAGGTATAGCCACCCAGATTTAGCAGGAACTGGCCTTCTAAGAATTGGTCCTTTCCCATGTCAGACAGGCCACAAAGAGGCAGATATAGACGCCCTAGAGGCAGACAACAGCCCCAGGGCTCATACAGGCTCAAACAATGGGGTGCTTCTACCTCCAAAAACGGAGAAGACAAATCACAGCCATATAGGAAACAGTCCCAATGACTTCCCTCTGCCAATGCCAAGAATTTATCTTTTGGCAGCACCCTTAGGGGGAAAGTTAGCACTTTTTTCACAAAATTGGCACATGATCGACCAGGACAAATGGGTCTTAAATATAGTCTCTCGGGGCTACGAGTTCCACTTTCACACCCTTCCAAAGGCAAAAGGTATGCCAGACCTGCCACACAATCAATGGGCAGAGGCAAAAAAACAAGTTTCATATCTCATGGACATGAGGGCTATTCAGCCAGTACCACAACAAGAGCAGGGACAAGGATTTTATTAAGACTTTTCTTAGTACCAAGAAAGGACAAAGCATGGAGACCAATTCTGGACCTGCCTATTCTAAATACTTTTCTGTACGTTCCGAAATTCAAAATGTTGACTCTGCAGCAGCTTCTGCCCATGCTGGGCAAGAAGGCTTGGCTTGTAACTTTGGACCTCAAAGAGGCATACCCGCATGTCCCAATCAGACAATCTTGCAGAAGATACCTCAGATTCATAGCTGGCTCAATGCATTACCAATTTTCTGCACTGCCCTTTGGCTTATCTACTGTGCCCAGGGTCTTCACAAAATGCCTGGCACCAGTAATTGCATTTTGCAGACAAAGAGGAATTCAAATATATTCCTACTTGGATGACTGCCTTATTCAAGCAGAGACCAAAGACATTCTACTAAAGCATCTGGCGTTTGTACAAAGATTACTAATTTGCCTAGGGTACACAGTAAACGAAAAGAAATCAAAACTAGTACCCTCTCAGGAGAATAGTATTCCTAGGTGCAAGCTTAAATACAACTGCCCAGATGGCTTATCTCACGCCAGACAAACAAAGGCAACTGACTTCTTACTTCAAAAGCATGGCAACAAAGACCCAGTTATCTGCAAGAAAAATTCTGCAGGCTCTGGGCTACATGGCCTCCTGCATTCTGCTAATTCCATATGCAAGACTGCATATGTGGAAACTACAATGGTATCTAAAAAGTGTTTGGACTCATCATTGCCACAGCCTGGAATCATTAATTTCACTCATTCCCTGCCTGCAGCAGGAGTTTCGATGGTGGACACAGGCCTGTCAGCACAACAAGGGACAGCCATTCACTTTACCCACAGCTAGGCAAACACTAACAACAGATGCATCAGATTATGCCTGGGGGGGCCCACATGGCAGGAAAATGTATTCAGGGCACATGGCCCCCAAGCCAAAGGCATCTTCACATCAATCAAAAAGAGATGCTAGCTGTACAAAATGCCCTGACAGCCTTCAAGGACCTACTTCATCCAGGAGAGCTGCTGATAAAGACGGACAACACCACAGTTATGTGGTACATAAACAAGCAGGGGGGCACACATTCCTACCCCCTGTGCAGACAAGCCATGATTTTGTGGAACACAGCACTGACTTACCAAGTACACCTGCAAGCACAATTCCTGCCAGGAAAAACAAATGCTCTGGCAGACGAACTAAGCAGAAACCTCATGGATCCTCACGAGTGGAAACTAGATCCACAGATCTTCATCATGATAACAAGGAAATGGGGATGCCCAGACATAGATCTTTTTGCCTCCCCTCAACTGCCAACTTCAGAGATTCTGCACAAGGACTTATCACAAACAAGCATGGAAATTATTAGATGCTCCATTACAGCATGATAATGCTTTGTCATTCAGCTGGAACAACCTTACAGTATATGCCTTTCCACCACTGCCTCTCCTCTCCAAGGTGCTCCTAAAAGTCAGACAAGAGAAGCCACAAATGATAGATTGCCCCGGATTGGCCATGCCAACACTGGTATCCATTCCTAAGGAGCTTGTCTCAAGGCCCAGCCTGGACATTGCCTCATATTCCTCATTTACTGACCCAAACAAAACAATCAGATCCTGCACAGCCAACTCAGAACCCTAATTCTAGCTGCAGGGCAGATAGTGTAACCATTCAGAATACACCTCTCTCTAAAGCAGTTATGGATGTTATTTTGGAGGGCAGGTGGCCCAGCATCAGAAAATCTTATGCAGAAAAATGGAAGAGATTCAGTGCTTGGAACCAGGCACAAGGAATTGACACGCTTGTTCCAAATATTCCTCAGATTTTACAATATCTAACCGAGATGCTGGACAAAGGCCTATCCTTCTCATCAGTTAAGATCCATGCCTCTGCCATTTCAGCTCATTACAATACAGACCTACCTATTTTTTCACATCCATTGTTTAGGCAGTTCCTCAGGGGGGCCAAAAACATAAGACCTCCAAGGAGAGCACCAGTACCTGCATGGGACCTCAATTTTGTCTTGGAAAAACTCACACTGCTCCCTTTTGAGCCAGCCAATATAGCGGAGATAAAATTCTTATCATGGAAAACAGCTCTGCTCGTAGCAATAACTTCAGCAAGAAGAGTCTCAGAGTTTCAGGCATTAATGGCTGTGGAACCTTTTATTATCTTCCATCCGGACAGGGTTTCTTTAAGGACAAACCCAACATTTATGCCTAAGGTAGTGTCCAGTGTGGCTCTTAACCAAACCATTCATTTGCCTACCTTTTACCCAAACCCACAGAATAAAGTGGAGAGACTTCTGCATTATTTGGACATACACAGACAGCTACGCTTCTACTTGGACAAAACTAAAGCTTTCAGAAAAACTGAGCAACTTTTAGTGGCATATGCTGCAGGATCACAAGGAAAGGCTACTATTTCAAAATGGATAGGACACTGCATTATTTTCTGCTACTCACAAGAATAGAATAGAATAGAATAGATTAGTACTAGGCTAACTGTCCTTGTAAGCCATTTTAAGCCTAGCCAATTATCCCTTGTGAGACTCAAACCCTCCAAGTTGTGTTTGTAAGGCAAACACCTTAACCATTAGGCCACCCTCCCAACAACATGGCAAATCAGTGCCTAAGGGCATTAGACCACATTCTACCAGGGCAGCAGCCACCTCAGCAGCCTTCCTCAGAGGAGTACCAACCAAGGATATTTTGGAGGCTGCAACTTGGACTTCAGTGCACACTTTTATTAAGCACTACCACTTACCTCTTTACTCTAAATCCAGAGCAGGCTTTGCCTCTGCAGCTCTGGAGGGCCTTATAGCCACTCCTAATTCTATTTAGACCCAGCCGCCCAACCTCTGCTGTGGGATTCAACCCAAGTGTAATGACTGCAACAGTGAAACACGATGAACATAGTACAGTTGTGTACCTACCATAAATGTAGATGTTCGAGTGTATTCACTGTTGCAGTCCAGGTTACCCACCCACCATCCCCCTTTCTTTGCTGGGACTTATCTGTACTTCTGTATCCTATACAACCTATGTGGTGTATTTGCTTATAGATGAAGGTATTGTTTATTTTAGTGCATGCTTTTATAAGCAATGTTTTTTAGCCTACCCTTTTAGGGCAAGAAAAACTGAAGAAAATGATGTCGGCTGCATCTTTTATACCCCTGGCGCACTGACATCAGGGAAGAGGCGACAGCAACTGACGCCGGACCAGGACTTTGGAATTCAGGCCGACTGCGGGTTGCCTGCCAGCAGGATAACCCAAGTGTAATGACTGCAACAGTGAATACACTCGAACATCTACATTTATGGTAGGTACACAACTGTACTTTCCTATCATACCTTGCTGGCAACTAGAGTTCTTATGGTGGGCAGAGGCCTGCCACCAAAACAAGGGACTGCCATTCACTCCACCCCCTGCTGCCCAAACCCTAACTACATATGCATCAGACTATGCTTGGGGGGGGGGGGGACACATCTGGCAGGAAAGTGCATTCAGGGCAAATGGAGCCCAAATCAAATGCACCTACATATCAATCAGAAAGAGATGCTAGCTGTACAGAATGCACTGACAGCCTTCAAGGACTACCTTCATCCAGGACAACTAATGACAAAGACAGACAACACCACAGTAATGTGGTACATAAACAAGCAGGGGGGTACACATTTCTACCCCCTTTACAGACTAGCCATGGCATTGTGGGAACACGGCCTTGACCTACCAAATACAACTACAAGCTCAATTCCTGCCAGGAAAGCTAAATACTCTGGCAGACGAATTAAGCATAAATCTTATGGACCCACACGAATGGAAACTGGAACCACAAGTTTTCAACATGTTGACACGCAAAAGAGGTAGCCCAGATATAGATCTTTTTGCCTCACCCCAGAACTATCAGTTGGACAAATTCTGCACAAGAATTCATCACAAAAAAGCTTGGAAAGTGGATGCTGTATCATTCAGCTGGAAAAACCTATCAGTCTGTGCTTTTCCCCCTCTGCCTCTGCTCTCCAAAGTTCTACTAAAAGTCAGACAGGACAAACCAAACATGATTCTGACTGGCCACACCAACACTGGTACCCACTCCTGCACAATGTGTCACACCTTCCTCCATCGCACATGCCTCAAACACCTTACCTACTGTCTCAGCAGAACTACCAAATTCTGCACACTCAGCTCCAAACTGAATCTTGCAGCGTGGCTAATCATCTAATTTCACTCTTGCCATCCCTCACAAACCTGTGATGGATGTCATTTTGGAGGCTAGAAGGCCTAGTACTAGAAAATCTTATGCTGACAAATGGAAAAGATTCTGTGCCTGGAACCAGTCACAAGGAATAAGCACAGCAATGCCCAATATTCCTCAGATTCTGCAATACTTAACTGAGATGCTTCACAAGGGCCTATCTTTTTCTTCCATAAAAATACATGCCTTTGCCATTTCAGCTCATTACAACACAGATCCTCCCCAATTCTCTCATCCACTGCTAAAGCAGTATCTCAGAGGGGCCAAAAATGTAAGACCTCCCAGGAGAGCACCAACTCCTGCATGGGACCTCAATTTTGTTTTGGAAAAACTCACTCTCCCTCCTTTTGAGCCAGCTGCTACTGCAAACCTAAAATTTCTCTCCTGGAAAACAGCTAGAAGGATTTCAGAATTACAGGCTCTTATGGCAGTGGAGCCTTTCATTATTTTTCATCCGGACAGGGTGGCTCTCAGAACCAATCCATCTTTCATGCCTAAGGTGGTATCCAGTGTGGCTCTTAATCAGACCATTCATCTGTCAACTTTCTTTCCCAATCCACAGAACAAGGGTGAGCGGATTCTGCATTCATTGGATGTACACAGACAACTTAGATTCTACTTAAACAGGACAAAATCTGGTGGCATTTGCTGCAGGGGCAGAGGGAAAGGCTATTTCAAAGCAGACCATTTCCAAATGGATAAGCCATTGTATTCGTTTCTGCTATATGCACCATGGTAAACCTATCCCCAAGTGGATCAGATCTCATTCCACCAGGGCTGCATCGACTTCTGCAGCCTTTCCCAGAGGGGTTCCTACCAAAGACATTCTAGAAGCTGCTACATGGAGCTCAGTCCATACGTTCACCGAATATTACCATTTACCTCTCTTCTCTAACTCCAGAGCTGGCTTTGCCACTGCTGTCCTGCAGGGCCTTATAGCTGCTCCTAATGCTGTATAAATCCATCCTCCCAACCATAGCTTTGGGATTCTACCCAAATGTAATGACTGCAACAGTGAAACACGAAGAACATAGTACAGTTGTGTACACTTACCTTAAATGTAGATGTTCGAGTGTATTCACTGTTGCAGTCCTGGTTACCCACCCTCCAGCCCCCTGCTTTTCTCTTACTATACCTCTCCTTTCTTTTACTATGCTTAAAAACCTTTTTGGTGTATTTGCTTTTGTTTCGAGATACATTTTTTGTGTTTTGAATTATATATATATATATATATATATATATATATATATATATATATCTGTATATATATATATATATATATATATATAAACTTTTTTTTTGCTCCCCATTTGGGGGGCACCTGACATCTGGGGCAAGAAAAACTGATGTAATGGCGTCGGCTGCATGTTTTATAACCCTGACATTATGGATGAAGGGACAGCAACTGACTCAGGGCCCAAGACTTTGTTGTTAATCAGGCCGACTGAGGGCAACCTACCAGCAGATTACCCAAATGTAATGACTGCAACAGTGAATACACTCGAACATCTGCATTTATGGTAAGTGTACACAACTGTACTTTGCTCCTGAATGTGAGTGGTGAGCAAGAGAGGAGATGGGGCAGGGATGTGGTTAGGGCATTTAAAAGACCTCTCCCAGGAGGACAGAAGCAGAGTTGGATGAGAACCCAGAACACCCTTAGGATCTATAACGGGCCCCAGTGATATCGGAGCAAGTTGGGGGATGGTGGAAGACAAGCTGGTAGACCCAGTGTGGACCTGGGATAAAAACCCTAAGGGGGACCAAAAAAATATTAAATATTGGCTCCTTTTGACAAATAAATATTTTATTTTATTTTATTGTAATTAATTTAAATTTGTTAAGAGGTAGAGGTAGAGCACTGATGACAAATGACCAATTTTAGTTTAATTTTGGGGATTGTGATTGCAAGTTAGTCAATTACAAAGGCATACAGAATGTGGTATACAGGAATACAGTTATTGAGATTATACAGGCATACATGTACAATTCTGTCCAGTACAATCTTTTGAGTTGCAATGTACATTTACGGTTACTGGCAGGAGAACAGAGACAGGTGTGGATGTGTTCCAAGCAGTTAATGACTAATAAGAAATGTGTACAATTAACTGCAAATTGTTGTTTAGACTACATTATAAAACCATGGATAGGTGGATAGAGTTAAGCAGGCAGGTGAGATATTACTGTGTAATTAAATTATGTGATTTGAGATATGACATTAGTATTTGTCCTTTTTGACAGGAGTCCCCGTGGACTATGATGTTTGCAGATGACATTGTGATCTGTAGTGAGAGTAGGGAATAGGTGGAGGAGACCCTGGAGAGGTGGAGATATGTTCTAGAGAGAAGAGGAATGAAGGTCAGTAGGACTAAGACAGAATATATGTGTGCGAATGAGAGGGAGGATAGAGGAATGGTGAGGATGCAGAGAGTAGAGGTGGTGAAGGTGAATGAGTTTAAGTACTTGGGATCAACAGTTCAGAGTAATGGTGAGTGTGGAAGAGAGGTGAAGAAGAGAGTGCAGGCAGGATGGAATGGGTGGAGAAGAGTGCCAGGAGTGATTTGTGACAGACGGGTACTAGTAAGAGTGAAAGGGAAGGTCTACAAGAGGGTAGTGAGACCAGCTATGTTATATGGGTCGGAGATGGTGGCATTGACAAAAAGGCAGGAGTCCGAGCTTGATGTGGCAGAGTTGAAGATTTTAAGATTTGCACTGGGTGTGACGAAGATGGACAGGATTAGGAATAAGTATATTAGAGGGGCATCCCAGGTTGGAAGGTTTGGAGACAAAGCCAGAGAGGCAAGATTTGGTTGGTTTGGACATGTGCTGAGGAGCGATGCATAGTATACTGGGAAAAAGATGCTAAGTATAAAGCTGCCAGGTAACAGGAAAAGAGGGAGGCCTAAGATAAGGTTTATGGATGTGGTGAGAGAGGACATGCAGGTGGTTGGTGTGACAGAGCAAGATGCAGAGGACAGAAAGAAATGGAAACAGTTGATCTGCTGTGGCAACCCCTAACGGGAGCAGCCAAAAGAAGAAGAAGATGATTTGTCCTTTTTCTGGAGGTCTATTTTCATTTATGAATGGTGTTTAGTGTATAAGGAAGGATGCGTCTGTAGTATGGATAGGTATAGACTCCCAAATTTTGTGACTTAGTACGGTATTAAGAAAATAATTAGATGACCAAGTTAAATTAGTCTATGAGAAAGGTGGAGCCCTAGAAACAGTATGGATAGAAACTATAATATCACTGATATAAAAGGATATGTGGGGGACGTAACTTTTGCAAGTATGTCATTCAGGCTGAGTATTTTCTGTTACGGGGTGGCAGAAATATTACTTTAATCGGTTATCAGTTGTTAGGACATGTATGTAGACTTCTATATAGGTAATGCAACTATTTCAGCAGAACATCTCAACTTTTAAGTGACATTAGGTATAAATCTGTCCAGTGAAAATCCAGGTTAGTTAGTTGCTCCTGGTTTACAGAAATTACTCAAATGGAAAATAGGTGATGAAACTAACAGTTAATAAGTTAAGCAGTTGCGAAAAACAAATAAAGTTATTTATTTAAAAAAAAATCAGGGTTGAATGATTTGTCTGAAAAAAAAAAACAACTTTCTTTTAAAATGTGAATTTTTCCCTTAGTGCAGTACAATTTTATAGAACCTGTGGTATGCTGACATCTATTGGCAATGTATGATAGGACAGCCTAATAGCATGCAGATGTATGAGTACTAAAGATTTACGTATATAGAACTTCTATGGAAGTAAAAAATCATGAGTACTCTTGTTCATAAAATGCATTTTAACGTCATATGGCTCTGCTCTTGGGGTTGAATAAAATGATTTTTAAAAACTGTTGTCTGTATGTGTTAGAATTTGGTGAATCCGTCATTAAGGCTACTATCTGTTCCTCTATGCAGAACAGTTCCTATATGAGAAATTGCATCTTGTGAAAAAAAAACATGAAAAATGGCAAATGTCCTTAGGTTTTCAAAAAAATATCCTAAGCTTCCTTTAATAGTTGCATAAAACAATTATTTTATGTCTGAAACACCCAAATTATTATTTGAACAGCATAAACAATTCAAGTGCAAAAGTGAGCTTTTTTTATTTTCTTAAAAAAAAAAAAAAAGTGAAGTCCATTCCTTTCCACTGGTTGTGGATATGGTTTGTCCTGTAAAATGTCACATTTCCACCAAAAATGTCCCACTTTTGGCACCTGAAAAGGGTGCAACCCTAACCATCATCATCATCTTGTATTTAAACAAATGGAAGTGAGTGAATTTTTCCTGATATAAAACTATGGTGAAATTGAAATTGGTTGACTTGGATATATTTCAGCTATCGTATTGTGACAGCTGAGTAAAAGAACATGGTTTGCTTTTCAGTGTTTTGATTGCTGTCATTTGATTTTCTGCTGTGCTCCATTTAAATATGCATCACCTTAACTTCAGCTGGTGTTTATGCTGAACTTAAGAAGTTAAAAGCTGCCACGTGAAAAGAATGCTTTTCATATCGGTCATTACTTAATATACAAAGATGAAGGCAGCTGAAAGTGATAGATTTATACGTTGTTTATTATATATTGCATTAGAATGTTTAAGAAGCACTGTTTACATCTTTATTTGGGTAGTCAGTGTAACTGTTAAATTGTTGGATTTTCCAGGCCACTTCATTGCTAGTATCTAGATAGAAGCTAGTATCCATAGAGATGCATTTTGGGTAATTTATGGGATGGACTGCATAGAGATTGTATATTGATGTGCAGAACAGACATGAATAGCTTAGTTGGAACAAACTGCATGAGTAGGTAGATAACTACGCTTTGTTGAAGTATACAAGTCAGAAGGGAAGCATCACAAGTGAAACACCATGATGTAGGTGACAGTATGTGTAGTAAGGTAAGATAGCAGTCTTATGCTGTATTGCATAAGCATTAGGAGAGTATATATAAGAGCTATAGCTGTGGCAAGCTGCCTGCATGCGCTGCACAGCAGCAACATATAGAAAATGGTAAATACTAGCCACCTGGGTTCTTGCTTTTGTTCCATGAAAGGGAGTACAGCAAAGTCAGAAAAAGGCCTTAGTGAGAGCAGAGCAGAGGAGCATTGCCATATGTATCGTACAAGTGCCTGCACTTCTCACTGTTATAGGAGATGCTGGATGCCAACGGCAGATGCTGCTGTGCCAGGTCGTACCTGGCATCCACCTTATTGAATAAGAATGCATAACGTCCCAGCAGTGACTGCCTGAACTGGAACTGCAGGAGGAACATCATATCTGATGTTGTTGATCTTCATTCATTCCTTACTGATGGTTGTCGGTTCTGTCCACTGAACCGAGTTGGCCTTGTAACAAGCTCGTGCCAGCCAAAAAAACTCTTGAGCTAAGGTTTTACCCACAATTCCCTTCTCCCTGTTACCTCAGATCTCATTTGCCACATAGCCATAAAGCCGTGTCAAGCCAGCTCTCAGCTAAGTGCTTAATTTGTTGTTTATAAAAGTATTTTTTTCTTGAATTGCTCACCTTATTTTCAGTCTAAACTCACTTCTTAACCTATCGTTAATTTTTACCCACTTTTGCATATCTTTCCAGTCTCCTTTTCCTCAAATACCTTACGGTAATCTCAAGTACCATTGTTTGTACGGCCCTTTCCCTTTACCCTCTGTGGTAATCCTTCAATACCATTGCTGGTATTCCTTTCCTTTTATTTCCTTTCTAAGGAAAAAAAAATCTTTCCTCTTTACCTTTCTCGGTATTATTGGATTTATATTGTGGTATGATGTCTAAGAAAAAAGGCGCTTCGGGGTTAAACAGTGTGACAAGTGTAGTTGCAAGATGCCTAACAGTGATTCTCGTGTTTTGTGTGTATATTGTTTGAGAATTCCCCATCTTTCTGTACAGCCTCCTTGTACTAGTTGCCAGGGGTTCAGTTCCCGAACCCTTGCCTTTCTCAGAGGCTATCTCTGCATCGGAGAGCTCACCGCCTCCCAGAAAAGAGCATAAAACGAGACCTTACTCGGCTCCTTCTTCACCCTCTGGTGATAGGAAGGAGGAACCAAGACCAAAAATGCCAAAAATGACCCTTTCGGCTCCAGAGTCGAAACCAGCTTCTATGGCACCATCTTTGGTACCGTCAACAGTCATTTTATCGTCGGCACCTATTTTGGCACTGACAGCTTCTACGGCACCGACCTTGGCTAAACTGCACATTTTGACTTCCACACCAACCACTGCACCAAGCTTGCCTACAACATCAGTTCCAAGTTTGGACACCCCTGCTACACAGGTATCTAAATTCGAGAAATTGGTGCCAATAGATCATACTGCATGGACCTGGTACCCAGTTTAGTGGATCCTTTTGTTAGGCAGCAATTTAGCCCTTTCTTAGAACGGCCAGAGTCCTCGTCGGGTATATCTACTAGATCGATGAGGAGCCTCTTGGAATTGGACGTGGTGCGTTTTGTGGACCAGCTGCTGATGGCCAGAGGAATTGCAACACCTTCTAAGACCCCATTCCCTTTTGGACTTGGGAATCCGTCTCCATGGACACCAGCTTATTCTCCTCCTTTGACCTCTTTGCAGGCTTTGGAGTACTCGGCACCAACGCCTTTCTCGATTCCCACACCTTCAGTGCCACTAGTGGATCTGGCTCTGGAGCCAACCCTTTGGCCTTCGACTCACTTGGAGCCAGGCCATCCTCAGGTTCAGGACTGGACTGCAGGCTCCTCGGTACCTGGTACTGCTCCAGGATTTTCTACAGTGCTGTCTGTTCCAGGAACACTGTTGGTACCGAGTCCCCATCCTTGGGAGCAAGCTCGTTGGACCGGGTTCTGAGGTTGTCCTTCTCAGTTCCGGGATCCCATCCCTCTTTGGGTAGGCCAGATTTCCAAGTGATGGAGAGGACCCTTGCCTCTGCAGGCAAGCCCTGTGCATCAGAACTCCAGATATGTTCTTCCTCTGAGCTGCAGCTGACACAAGCCACTGCTTCAGGACTTTGAGCACAAGAGCCTCAGGATACCTTACCACAGGGCGCCCCTTCTTCAGAAACTCCCACTGAAGTGGTACCATGCAAGAGGATGTGCAAGAGGAAGCACGTGGACTCACCAGAGGAGTCTCTCACCGAAGACACACACTACAATGAAGGGGTGGGGTCCCCACAGTTGCCCCCTGATGGTCTCATTTGGAGACATCCTTGAATTACTAAAGCAGATAGGTGACTGGAAGCCCACCAGTCCCACTGCCAAGGAGTCTGTGTTCCTGCAGGCTTTTCATGCTCGTCCCTCTACTTCCTGGGTGACCTCACCTGCAGATGAACTGGTTCAGCTCATCATGTAGCACACTTGGAAGAGTCCTGACACCGTTGAACCAATCTCACAGAGGCCGGACAAAATTTTATCTCCTCCTGAGCAGTACCCTCACTGGTCTAAGGGTCTTCCAGTAGACGCAATGGTGGTGGCTGCCACAAAAAAGGAACTGGCCGAGGAGAGCCAGACTGCCCACCCCCCAAACAGGGCATCTCGGGCAGTGGACAGGCTAGGGAAGTGAGTTTTTGCATCATTGACCTTTGCTGTTAGGTCTTTGAATTATCTGGCACACTTCACCAGGCTTCAGAGAGAGAGAGACTTAGTTGCCGAACTCTCTGAAATGTTAGCAGGAGCTGTTTCTGACGAGGTCCATGACAAAGTTGTCTCGCAGTTAGCTACTCTGGAATCTATATCCAAGTCGTCCATGCATCTGATTTCTCTCACCACTGAAAGAGCAGCCGGAGCAACGGGTTCAGGCATTGTCATGAGACGTCATGCCTGGATGTGCCTTTGTGACTTTGCATACCCTTTTAAATCTTCCTTTCTTATCGCTCCAGTTGAAGCCTCTTCCCTTTTTGGCTTGAAAGTGAAATATACATTGGCCAGGTGTGAGAAGGACGGTAAGATCCTGTCTGCCAGGGGCGAATATTTTTCCACTCAGCATCCATACTCAAGGAACCAGAGGAGTGGAAAAATGTGGCATAAAAAATTGCAGGGTACTTTCTGTGACACGTAGTGAGTATACTTCCCGAGGCAGAGGGTTAACTCATCCAGAAGGTGCCCCTAAAGGGGCAGAAGGGGTCAGCGTAACTAGGGCTCTGGAGATTCTTTCTCTGGACAACCCTATCAGCGCTCCTGAGGAGTGACCTGATTGCTTTCCTCTGGAAGAATTCGGGGGACATTTTTCCTTGCCCCTTTCTACTTGGCTAACAATAACAATGGTTCTATGGGTGCAACGGATCATAACCAGAGGATACCATGTCCTATTCGATCTTTACCCAAAATTACCAAGTCAAACTCCCGATGTTCCACCCAGTCAAAGGGAAAGAGTTGCTCTAGAAATTCAAAAGCTACTTCATAAAAGAGTCATCCAGACAGTCCCATCAGACCAGATAGGCTCTGGATTCTACTCAAGATTCTTTTTAGTACAAAAGAAGACAAGGGACTGGAGACCAGTTCTGGATCTCAGCATCCTAAACACATTTGTCAAACAAGAAAAATTCTGGATGGTCACAGTTCAGTTTATCCTCCTTTTCTTGGAGAAAGACGATTGCGTGTGCTCAATAGATCTTCAGAATGCGTATTACCACATAAAAATGGACAAGCGCTCCAGAAGATTTCTTCGCTTCTGGCTAGGGGCCAGTCACTTTCAATTCCGCGTACTGCCCTTCGGAATCTGTATAGCCCCCAGAGTGTTCAAGTGCATGGCAGTGGTAAGAGCTCACTTGAGAATTCAAGCATTCTGGGTGTTTCCTTATCTAGACTATTGGCTCCTCACCGGACCTACCAAGCGTCTGCCGGAGATGGCACTAAACTACACACTCGGACTAGCAGAATCTCTTGGAATCTCAATAAACTTGGGAAAGTGCAACCTGATTCCCTCTCAATCCTTAGAATTTATCGGGGTGATTTTCAGCACAAATGCTTCTCTCCCAGACCACATACTACACAGGATAAGATCCCAAATACGGGTGATACTCTGTCAAAATCTACTCCCAGCTCGAACAGTTCTTCAACTCCTGGGTTCCATGGCAGCCTCAATTACCATAGTGCCCTTGGCAAGACTACACATGAGAATTCTACAGTGGCTCCATATAACTCAATGGTACCCCTTACAACATCCGTTGTCCTTTCAAGTACAGGTAACTCAATGATGCAAGCAGGATTTAATGTGGTGAATGAAGCCGGAAGAACAACAGTGGAGTCACCCCTTTTACCCGCAACAGCCCAGGGTCACAGTGACTATGGACGCTTCCCTGATTGGGGGGGGCTTTACCAGGAGAAGACGGTCCAAGGCACTCGGTCAGACATACAGGCCCACCTGCATATCAGTGTCCTAGAACTGAAGGCAGTGCTTCTAGCATTGCAGGCATTTCAATACATCCTTCCATCAGGGACAATTGCTATTCAATCAGGCAACATGTCAGTAGTCTGTTACATCAACAAACCAGGGGGGAACCAAGTCCTAACTGTTGTGTTGAAAAGCTATGAGAATTTGGCAATGGGCAATAGCTTCCAACCACTTTCTAATTGCAATGTATATTTCCGGGAGTTCCAACGTGATTGTGGACAAGCTGAGCAGATGCATCCTACTGCCTCACGAGTGGTCCCTCAATCCTATCATTGCGGCGAAGATCTTCAGCCGCTGGGGCTAGCCTTGCTGCAACCTGTTCGCTTCTCCAGCAAACCACAAATGCAGCAGCTACTTTGCCTTAATTCCCCCACAGGGGGGAGTCCCCGAGGGATGCTCTGATTCATGATTGGTCCACTGGACTTCTGTATGCTTTCCCTCCCTTCCCCCTGATCCCCCAATTTCTAAAGAAAGCCCCTCGTCTGAGAAGCAGAGTAATCCTCATTGCTCCTTACTGGCCACAACAAGTTTGGTTTCCCTTTCTTTGGCCTCATCCAGTAGATCACCCATGGATTCTGGATCCAATTCCAGAACTGATCTCGCACCCACAAGGGTTGTCTCACCCAAACACCTCCAGTCTCAAGCAGACAGCTTGGTTTTTCCACTTCTGGTAATCGCCAGGCAGAATAACCGTACCTTCCCAGTGCGTGATATTCTTCTGGCTTCACATAAACCATCCACCAGGGATATCTATCTCAGCAAGTGGAAGAGGTTCCTTATTTGGTTCCGACAAAGACAATTAGACCCTTGTTCAGCTCCTGTTAGTGTGTTTTATCAAGTCTTCTCCATTCAGGAGCAGCAGCCTCAACCATTCGAGTACACTTAGCTGCCATCTCAAACTTCCGTAATGGATTTCGAGACTCATTGCTAATCTCCCATCATCTCTGCAAAACTTTCTTAAAAAGGTTGTCTTGCATATTAGACCACACTTCAGGGAGCCCATCGAACCTTGGAATTTAACACTAGTACTACAGTCTCTGACACGTTCACCCTTTGAACCTGCTTCCACTTGCGACCTTAAGTTCCTGTCCTGGAAATCTCTATTTCTGATAGCTGTCACATCAGCCAGACACATTTCAGAGCTTCAGGCATTGTGTATTAAACGCCCTTACATGGTATTTCATGAAGACAGATTATCACTCCGGGCCAGTCCTTCCTTTCTGCCCAAGGTTATCTCAGACTTGACAGTTAACCAAGTGACTGGCCTTCCAGTCTTTTTCCCCAACTATTCAAACAAAGGAAAGTACTGTCTTCATTTGCTGGATGTTCATAGACAGTTATGTTTTTATCTTGTCAGAACAAAGTCAGTACATAAATCAGACCTGCTGTCAGTGTCCTGTTCAGGCCCGAAATTGGGAAACCCTGTCTCAAAAGTAACCTTGTCCAAATGGCTGAGAAACTGTATCCTTGATTTACCAACGAAATAAAATTCTTCTACTAAACAAAGTAAGAGCCCATTCTACCAGGTCAGTAGCAACGCCTGTTGCTTTTCATGCAAAGGCTTCATTGAATGATTTTTGTGCAGCTGCAACTTGGGCTACCCCTCATACCTTTATCACTCATTACAAATTGGATTTGGCCTCCAGGGGAAGAGCGTCTTTTGGTTCAGTGGTGCTCAGGAACATCCTTCCATAAGGGCCTCCCAGGACTAAAGGTAGCTAGGGGCTCTGTCCCATCAGTAAGGAATGAATGAAGATTAACATCAGATAAAGAAGTTATGTTCTTACCATAACGTTCCATCTGTGTTGTTCATCTTCATTCATTCATTACGTGCCACCCTCCTTCCCCCTCCAGAGGCTCATGGTGGATCGAATTTGGTCCTACTCCTGTTTTAGGGTTTCTGCTCAGAGACCGCCTCTGCTTTACTTATAACAGGCAAGCTCGATCTGAGGTAACAGGGAGAAGGGCATTGTGGGTAAAAGCTTAGCTCGAGAGTTTTTTGGTTGGCACGAGCTTTGTTACAAGGCCGACTTGGTTTCCGTGGATGGAACCAATGTCCATCAGTAATGAATGAATGAAGATGAACAACACAGATGGAACGTTATGGTAAGAACATAACTTCTTTTTCTTTCTTTTCTTGATATACCGTACAGGTGTTGTCCACAGGGCACTAGAATCAGTCGCCATCTTCATGAATATTCATCAAATCAGAATTGTAGCCTGTTATCCGTGCTTTATTAGGGAGTTTGAATTGTATGTAGTGCAACTTAGGTCTGCTTTGCATTGCGAGGCATGTACTGATATAGCTTTTCTGCATAAGCAGGTGTACACTACATGCTGGTAGCATACAGCAGAAAAATGTATGCCTTATGTTGCAGTTGCTGATGCGCTTCTATGAAACATTAATTCGTAGACATTCACCCTTCCACCTACCTCCCTACAGCTGACCATCAGCTGCTCTCCTCGATCACCGGGTCTGCCAGACCTGTCTTAGCCTTCCCATAGCTCAGCCTGACTGTCTTGGGCCAGTGAAGAGATCGAGGATGCTGGTTTAGCATCATACTGCTGTTAGAGAATGTGCCCTAACCACCATCACCACCCTGCAGCTGCCTTGCAAACTCCACAACGGCTACCTTTGGGAGTTGCATAAGTGCTTCTGCACATATGCAGCCTCCTAACTGCTTGCAGTGCAGAGTTTGTCAGCATTTTAATACTGTTGTTGTAGCAAGCCCTCCGCTCACTGATGGACAAGCCAGTATTGGCTCAAACTCCCATTCTCCTCCATTCATTCTGTCCCGCACCCATACTACTAGTCAGACATAGATTATCTGAGTGCTATATGCCCATGGTAATGCTGATTCATAAATATTGGAAGACTGTAGTCTTATTATGAGGCACAAATTGGTAAATATTGATGTTTACAGAAGAGCTGCCATGTTGGCAGCAAAAATGCACATCAAAGAACCAACAGCAGTATCTGAGCAGCTTGAAATATTGTCTGACAGTGCAGACGCAACAGTTGCATAGAACATATCCCAAAAGAGGAACACACTGTTCTCCAGTACAGTGGCAAGATTCATTACATCAGTGTCATATGCAACATAAGTGTGTTCCTTGAAGTAGCCTGTTGTATCTCTAATTATGATACCACTGTTTGTTTGTACTATACCTCACTGCATTTATACAGCGTGTACCTGCATACATAACACAGTCTGTGTGGAATTTAAGCTCATAACAGTATGAATACCACCCCCTCAGTAGTCATGCGCCTGGGCATAAGCTGTGGTAACACTACTGTGACAGTAGTACCACTGCTGATGTGCAGCGTGCCATGGTTATAGTAGTGGTACCCGTACCACTGCTGATGTGTAGTAAACTAGCCTAGATTCTGTAATTTATTTATTTATTTGTTATATCTGCCTGTTTATAAGTGGTTTAATATTAGAATGTCAAAGTGAACTCCGTCAACTGTACTGTTGTCGAACACAGAAGTTCGAAAACGGTAATATCGAAGACCAAAAACCAACCTAGGAATGGTTTTAACATGGGTCGAGATAGGTGTTCAGTGTTATTGCCAAACTACAAACCTCTCCCCTATCTCGACCCATGTTAAAACCCGTTCCTTGGTTGGCATTTGGTCTTCGATATTACCGTTTTCGAACTTCTGTGTTCGACAACAGTACAGTTGATGGAGTTCTCTTCGACATTCTAATAGTAAACCTTATAAGTGTATCAGTGGGATGGCAGCCCACAACACCCAGACTGACCCATCCCTCCCTCTCATGTTTGCCCTGCATGCATGTGTGGATGTCTGCCATGGGGACACTTATTGTAGATAGCTGCATATGCTACCTCTGTTAGCATAGCCCAAACCTGTGTATCAGCTGTGCACCCCATTAGCTCCCCCTCAACTGCTGGGTACCTCACTGTGCATACCATGCCTGAGGCCTCCATTGTCTTCATAGTTCTGTCAAAACCAGTCTTGTTGTGTATTGCCAATCCAAAATGCAGTGAGTCATTGCTAGCCCCTTGTATTCTGAGATCACTTGGCTGTAGCTGAGGTTTTCTCTCTTCCTATGTTTTTGCATGTCCTGCAGATGGGGAAGATGGCAGACATTGTAGAACTTCAGATGTGTTGAGAATGATGTCCTGCTACAGGCATTCAGGGACCCATGGGTGGCACCCTTTGGAGAACAAGTATACCAACCAGTCAGCCTCTGTGAGGACTGCATGTGGGACATATTGGCCCACAGCATCTTTGCCATGGCTGGAAGGAATTGCACAACACAATGCTGAAAGCATGACAATGATGTGATACAGTAGGCCTCACAGCATAGCTGAGGGCAGATCTGCCAGTAAAGGGGGAGATACCTGCAAGCCCCTTAGATGGTGAGTTATTCTCAGTGTCCCTGTATGAGGATGAGGGCACTGGGTTCACAGCAGGAGGGCTGGACACCAGTTCTTGAAGTGTTCAAATTCCATACATCTTACAAGGAAACCACCCAGGTTATTGGCATTTAACACACATGCTATACAGCAGCAGCACTGCTCAGTCTGTCTCTAGGGGCATAAAAAGACCACTGCATATTTTCCCTATAGTTGTGTTGGATTTTCAGACTCTGAAGACTGCCAGCAGAGGTATGTGTGTGTTGTTTATCTGCATGTGTCTACCTGCAATTTGCATGCATACCAACATGCATCACTTGTTGCAGGGGCAGTCACCATCATACAGTTACTTTTTGTTTTGTGTACTCACAGGACAGATCACTGCTGTGATAATACCTGCAAAGACTGGGCCATGACAACAGGCTGAGGACAACACCTCCTAAAGGTCTGACAGTGATGCTTACATGTAAATAGAGCCTTAGTCCCAGGGCACATTGACATTGTTTGTCTCCCTAGTGGGTGATCCTACACCTATTGTTCAGGGTGACAGTGTGGCCTCACACACAGCTGCTCTGCAGAATGCATGAGCATGGTGGCTTGTAATCCCTGTGTAGGGAGGCTCCCCTGTGATTTAGAGCACTGCCATTTGGGATTGTGGAGGCAAACCAGTGCAGTACATTGGACATGTGTGTACCCACTGTATGGCAGTTTCTTAAGATTTCTGGGCAGCATCTAATGTCTTATTCAGCCACAGATGTGCAGGTGTCTTGCGATAAATCAACAGATATGCAAGATCATAATCCAGGCACAGTAAAAAGCAATCCATGCCAACATGGAGATGATTGGCATGGTGCAAGGCTTTGGTATGTGGTGATAATTCCTTCAAGAGACAGTGGGGTCCAGAGACCTTATATCTTGACCTTATATCTACTCCTGTGCTGAGGTTAGCAAGTGCCAACACTGGTTCCTTATCTGTGGAGGTTGGCTGTGGCCAGGGGTGTTTGTGTAGCCAGGGTTGACTCACAGGGAAGTCATCACTGGGTACGCAGTCTGCACATGTGACAGTAGGGTATATCTTTCTCCTACCTCACATCAGGGGCTGCATCAAGCAACGGTGTACCTTATCATCAACTCCCCTACAGGTTGTATTCTATCAGTACTATTATCAGAATCAGAATCACATTTATTGGCCAAGTGTACACTCATACAAGGAATTTGACTCTGGTTTCAGTAACTCTCCAAGTTTGAATTACATAAATGACATACATACAACTGTCAAGAACAAGACAAACAACATGCATGCAACTATTAAGAACAAGACAAAAAAAAAAGTTAATATAAATATACATAAGAATTGTAAAGCCAGGGAAAGAATTGTCATGGAGATGATCAATAGAGATATAGTAAATTTCCAGACACTGGACCCAACCTAGTTTGGTTTCGTTAAGGGCAGATCATGCCTACTCAACTTGGTGGACTTCTTTAAGAAGGTCACCAAAGCAGTGGATGAGGGCAAAATCGTTCACACTGCCTATCATGACCTGGCCAAGGCATTTGACACAATTGGGCATTATTGGCATACTCAAGAGGTTAGGTACAAACCCGTATGTCACCCAGTGGATAGCCAGCTGGTTCAGAGACAGGACCCAGGAAGTTAGAACTGGGGAGTCCACCTGTACAAAGAGGCCAGTCACAAGTGGAGTCCCTCAGGTATCAGTCCTTGGACTGCTCCTTTTTGACATTTACTTTTCAGAAGTCAAGGCCAATGTCGGTGGTCTCTGGCTGACTAAATCTGCAGATGATTGCAAATTAGGAGCAGTCATTGAATCTCACACTAACACAAATGTTCTCCAGGAAGAGATGACGCACACAAATAGCTGGTATCCGAGTCATGGACTAAAACTAAATGCCAAGAAATGCATAATAGTTTCTTTTGGGAAGTCATCCATCCCTGGTAACTATCATATTAACAACACACCCCTTAGAGTTGACCCAGTAATCAAGGACTTGGGACACACACAGATAGTAATCTAGCCTTTGATCATCAAGTGTCTACAGTGGTGAGGAAATCATTCTATGTTGCGCAATTTATAAACAAAGGTATGGCATCTAAGTTCAAGGAAATCATTGTTCCACTGTATTCGGCATTCGTCAGACCTATCAGTCAGTACAGTGCCCCCTTTGGTATGTACCTAACCAGGCATATCCAGCAACTGGAATACAGGGCATAAGTAATATGTCCTATGCAGACTGCCTCAAGGCCCTATTCCTATAATCTGTCTCCTACAGGATTTTGAGGGGAGATCTGTGCCTGGCATACAGGGCATTGTCAGACCCCACTCTGATGGACCTCTTGTATGTCCACAAAACAAATAGTACCAGAATTACTCTTTCTAAAGACTTAAACCTTGCCTGTGATATGAATAGGACCTGCTAGAGAGATAGGTATGTATCCCAGAGACTACCCCATCTATGGAACAGGCTCCCCATCCATGTGAAGAGGAATTCCTCCCTCACCCAATTCAAGTGCAACTTGGACAATTGGATGGGAAACCGAAAATTCATCCCTGGTTTGGCACCTATGTTTCTAATGCAAACAGGTAAACCTGTAAATAGTTCATCTCCCAGGCCCATGCTTACACTTATCAAGGATATCAGAACTTGTCAGAGATTTGGGATGCATGGCTAGGCGTAAAAAGGCCATTGTGGTTGTTAGCCTAGTAAGCACCTATGAACCTATATACATTTAAGATGCAAAGTGCAACTCGGTGCAAGAAATACTGAAGTAAACTCTGAAAGAAACTGGTATTAACAATATGTAAGCAATGCTGCAGAATCCTCTGAGGTTTGGGAAAAATAATGCCCCAGCCTAATAAGCTGAGTTAACTGTTTATGAGCTTGATGGCCTGTGGACAAAACTGTTCTTGTATCTGCTTGTTTTGGTGCGTATTAATCTGTAATACCTGGCTGATGGTAATAGTTCAAAAAGATGGTGGCCTGGATGTGAAGGGTCGGGGATGATTTTCCCTGCCCTTTTCATGACTCTGGAATATTACAGGTCTTGTAAGGAGGGCAAACTAGCAACAATTATATTTTCTGCAGACTTGGCTATGTAATGTAACCTGTTTTTGCCATGATTAGACAGAGATCCAAACCACACTGTTATGGATGAGTTGAGAACAGACTCAATGACTGCTGTGTAGAACTGAATAAACAGTTCCTGTGGGAGGCTGAACTTCCTCAGCGATAGCAGAAAATACATTTGCTGTTGCGCCTTTCTTATGATGGACACTACACTGGTGTCCCACTTCAAGTCCTGGGAGATTATAGATCCCAAAACTTAAAGGATTCCACATCTCACACAGCAGTGTTAAATATAAAGAGGGGAGATAATATTGTAGTACCACTCCTAAAGCCCACTGTCATCTCCACAGATGTTCATCGTGTTTCACTGTTGCAGTCATTATACTTGGGTTATCCTGCTGGCAGGCTACCCGCAGTCAGCCTGAATTCCAAAGTCCTGGTCCGGCGTCGGTTGCTGTTGCCTCTTCCCTGATGTCAGTGCGCCAGGGGTATAAAAGATGCAGCCGATGCCATTTTCTTCAGTCTTTCTTGCCTTGCAGTGCCCGAAGCAAAAGCAGTTCGCAAGTGCCGGTCGGCCGACTCCTGAAATTTTTGAAATCGAATTTCAGATCCGAAGTTTTCAATAAAGCCAAGTACCCCAGTGGGGAAACTTTCTTCTTGCTCCAGACCGATGTCAGAAAAAGTTAACAATTGTATTTCTTGTGGGAAGCAAATACCTCATAAGAATTTCCACTCTTACTGTATTCCTTGCCTAGGCCCTGACCACGACGTTGATAGTTGTCGGCTTTGTGCTAGATTTAACCAACGCACTATTAAGCGTCGGTACAATTTTGCTTTTCATTATTTTGGCAGAAGGTTTAACTACATAATGCTGTCGGAACAACCGATGACCAGAATTCATAAAAAACACAAGGATAAAGACAAGGACAAGCATCCGAGGTCCAAAACTGACGACGAAGCCTCTTCTAGGCCATTCGCCGGTTCTCTGGTGCTCAGTGAGGTGCTTTCGCAGCCCCTGCTCTCGCTACCTCAGAGCCACAGGCTGCCTCTGACTCCCACGTGGAGACAGCTAGGCCTCTGGATACTCAAGGTATTGGCCCTTCGGAAATTAGTCCCTCAGATGGGTCCGGAGCCGCTGAGCAGGCATCGGCTTCTGAGGGTGTCTTCAGACCTACACAACTTTATATAAAGCCTTCTTCAGCATCCAAGATAAAGTCTAAAACAGCTTTAAAGACAAGGAAACCAGTACAGCATTCTCCAGGACATACTTCTATGCCTAAGAAACAGATGCTCAAAATGGCAGAAGACCTAATTACTTTGATCAGGGGTTCCCATCCCACTCCTGATAAGAGGCCTAGGCAAGACACTGAATATGATTCCTCTGATCAAGTTTCCATTTCCTCTGATTCCTCTTCTGATCAGTGATATTCTGATGTTCATCGTGTTTCACTGTTGCAGTCATGACTGTAGGGTTCTCCCCTGCCGGCAGGCAGCCCCAGGTCGGCCAGAATCCCAAAGTCTGGGTCCGGCGTCGGCTGTTCAACCATGCTCCCTGACGTCAGAGCATCAGGAGTATAAAGCTGACAGCCGACGCCATGTTCTCCAGTCTTTCTTGCCGTGCGGTGATAGCAGTTCGCAAGTGCCGGTCGGCTGACTCCTGATGAATTTCAATATATACTTCGGTCCGAAGACTTTCTTCTCCACTCAAAGCTAAGTACCCCGTTGGGGAAATGTTTTTCTTGCTCCACTCCGATGTCAGAAAAAGTTAATAATTGTATTTCATGTGGGAAGCAAATACCTCATAAGGATTTTCACTCTTACTGTATTCCTTGCTTGGGCCCTGACCACGACGTAGCTAGTTGTCGGTTTTGTGCTAGATTCAATCAACGTACTATTAAGCGAAGGTACGATTTTGCTTTTCATTACTTCGGTAGGCGCTTTAACTACAAACTGTCGTCGGATACGGCTCCGACTACCGGAGTTCACAAACGTCGCAAGAATAAAGACAGGCCTCTAAGGTCCAAATCTGATGATAGCGCACAAACGGAGCCAGCTTCAGATTCGGCCGTCGTCAGTGAGGCACTTTTGCAGCCCCTGTCGTCGGCCATTTCAGAACCGACGGCCGAAACGGACTCTCATGAGGAGCCAACCAGGCCTTTAATTATTTCTGTTGCAGGACCTTCGGACAATGCTCCTTCGGATGGGTCTGGAGCCGCTGTGCAGGTACCAGCTTCCGAAGGGGTTTTCAAGCCTACTCAGCTACAAATAAAGGCAAAGCCAAAGGCAAAGACTCCTTCTAAATCAAGGACTTCTACACAGGCCTCTTCTGAACCAGCTCCCAAGTCACAGAAACAGTTACTCAAGATGGCAGGGGATTTACTTACTATGATTAGGGGTTCACATCCCCCTCCAGACAAAAGGCCAAGGCAGGATGTCTATTATGATTCCTCTGATCAGGCTTCTGTTTCCTCAGTTTCTTCTTCTGATCAGGAATATTCTTTCCCTCCTTATGAGGATTCTGATGCTGAAGAATCCATTCCTTCAGCTTCTCCCCCTGAGGATTTCTCTTTTGGGGAAACTTTGCATGAAATGAGGGAACATTTCCACTGGGAAGGACAGGAGTATTCGGAATCCAAGAAAAGACTGAGGGATTTTCTTCTTCTTCTTCCCCAACATAGACCCCTGGCTATTCCTCCTGTTTTGGATATTGTGGATGATGCCTTTTCGGAGGCTAACTTAACCCCTGATTCTTTTCCTCCTGCTCCTGTTAAGCCTGATAGATATTACAGGGTTCCTGATTCCCATCAGTTTTTATACAAGAACCCTGCTGCTGACCCTGAAACCATTTCTCAAGGTCCTAAGGGAGTTAAGGCCGCTTTTGCCAAAAATCCCATTCCTACTGAAAAGGATTCACGATCCTTAGAAAGATGGGGAAAAAAGGTGTACACTTCTGCTACTTTGTCCATTAGGGCTTTAAACTGTCAGTTTCCTATGCTTAAATACCAGCAATTTCTCTTGTCTGTCTTAAAACAAAAGCTTACTTCCATTTCTGACTGTGCAGATGATAAGGAATTACATGATTTATTGCATGCCACTGAACAGGTTGGGAAGCATGGTTTACACTGTGGATTTGATGCCTTGGAGGCTTCTTGTAGGGCTGCGGCCTCTGGCACAGTCATTAGAAGGCATGCATAGCTAAAGGAACAAAATTTACATGAACAAGTAAAGGCTAAATTATTGGATGCTCCTGTTCAGCATAATGTTTTGTTTGGATCAAAAGCTGAAGAGGTGATTAAAAAGATGGAGGATAAGGCGAAATCCATGCAAACAGTTAAAGATTTCTTACAAGTACAGCCACCTAGATTTAGCAGGAATTGGCCTTCAAAAAACTGGTCCTTTCCCACTTCAGACAGGCCTCAGAGGGGTAGATATAGATGCCCCAGAGGGAGGCGTCAAACACAAGCTGCTTATAAACCAAGACAGTGGACTGCTTCCACCCTTAGGGGTGGAGAGGACAGGTCACAATCTCAAAGGAAACAAACTCAATGACTCCCTCTCTTGGGCTACAGGAACTTCTTGCCTGGAAGCCCCTCTCGGAGGAAAACTCTCTCTTTTTTATCAAAATTGGACTCAAATAACCCAAGACAAATGGGTTTTGGATGTGGTTTTAAGAGGCTACAAATTCCATTTTCATACCTTGCCAAGGCCAAGCGGATGGGCCAGACCTTCCAAAACATCAATGGACGGAGGCCTTAAACCAGGTGGAAGCTCTTTTGGCTATGAATGCCATAGAACTGGTTCCTCTTTCAGAGATGGGAAAAGGTTTTTACTCAAGGCTCTTTCCAGTCCCAAGGAAGCAAAACTCCTGGAGACCCATTCTGGATCTGTCGGTCTTGAACACCTTTCTAGAGATTCCAAAATTCAAGATGCTTACTCTACAGCAGCTACTTCCAATGCTGTCCAAAGATGGCATGGATGGTGACTTTGGATTTAAAGGAGGCATATTTACACATTCCCATCAGGCAGGATCACAGAAAATACCTCAGGTTCAAGGCCGGATCGAGGCACTTTCAGTTCTCTGCACTGCCCTTTGGATTGTCTACTGCACCCAGGGCCTTCACCAAATGTCTGGCTCCAGTAGTAGCTTACTGCAGACTCAAGGGGATTCAAATTTACCCTTATCTGGACGATTGTCTAATTCAGGCAGACAGCAAGGATGTCTTACTCCAGCATCTAGAATTTGTACAGAAACTCCTCAAGTTCCTGGGATTCTCTGTAAACATAAAAAAGTCAAATTTGACACCATCACAGCAGATAACTTTTCTGGGTGCATTTCTAAACACCACAACCCAGATGGCATTTCTGACATCCGAAAAACAATTACAGCTGGCTTCAACTTTCAGAACCTTGGCAACTCTAACTCAACTATCTGCAAGGAAATTCCTGCAGGTTTTGGGTTACATGGCCTCCTGCATCCTTCTCGTACCATATGCAAGACTACACATGAGGAAAATACAGTGGTACCTAAAAAGTGTATGTTCTCAGCATTGCCACAGTTTAGACATACTGATCTCCGTCCTTCCTTGCCTTCAAAAGGAATTTCTTTGGTGGTCCGGGGCATGTGCTCTAAACAAAGGGAAACCCTTTTGTCTGCCTCCTGCCACTCAGATTCTAACCACGGATGCCTCGAATTATGCTTGGGGAGCCCATTTTCAGGGCAATTCTCTGCAGGACCTTTGGACAAAGGATCAGAAGCACCTGCATATCAACTTAAAGGAAATGTTAGCCATTCAGAAAGCTCTATTGGCCTTCAGGAATCTTTTACAACCAGGGCAACTACTAATACGGACAGACAACACCACAGGTATGTGGTACATAAACAAGCAAGGGGGATCTCATTCCTACCCCCTTTGCAGACTCACCATGAATTTATGGAACACAGCTCTAGCTTGCAATCTGGATCTTCAAGCTCAGTTTCTACCAGGGAAACGAAACTTCCTTGTAGACAGTCCGAGCAGAAACCTTTCGGATCCAAACGAGTGGATGCTGGACACCAAAATATTCAGGATGATCACAGCAGTCTGGGGATGTCCTCACACAGACCTCTTTGCATCCCATCTCAATCATCAACTACAGAATTTTTGCACCAGTACTTTCCACAGAGAGGCTTGGAAAGTGGATGCCCTGTCATTCAGTTGGAGGAACCTCTCGGGATATGCCTTTCCACCTCTTCCTCTTCTTCCACGGGTTTTATTTAAGATAAAACAGGACAAGCCCAAGATGATAATCTTTCTGGCACCAAATTGGCCTTGGCAGTTTTTGTATCCAACTCTAAAAAACCTATGCCTGGACCCCCCTTGGGTGTTTCCTCTGTCTCCGAACCTTCTTTCTCAGCATCAGGGTCAGGTTCTACACTCTCATGTCAGAACTCTCAGCCTGGCAGCCTGGTTAATCCAGGGCCTTTGATTGCTTCTTTACTGCCCAAGCAGGTTATGGATGTAATTTTAGAAGCCAGACGTCCTAGCACTAGAAAATCTTATGCAGGAAAATGGAAAAGATTTTGTTCCTGGATGCAGGCTCAGGATTCTGATCCTCTTCTTCCTAACATTACTTTAATTTTACTTTACTTGACAGATCTCTTACATAAGGGTCTCTCTTTTTCTTCCATTAAGATACATGCCTCTGCTATTTCTGCTCATTATAATACAGACCCTCCCATCTTTTCCCACCAGCTCATGAGACAGTTTCTCAGAGGAGCTAAGAACTTAAGACCTCCTAGATCTCCTCCCATTCCTGCTTGGGATCTCAATTATGTTTTGGAAAAACTAACATTGCCTACTTTTGAGCCTGCTGCCTCTTCTGACATCAAGTTTTTATCTTGGAAAACAGCTATCCTGCTAGCCTTAAACTCTACCAGGAGAGTTTCGGAGTTA
The DNA here is from genome assembly GCF_019279795.1 of Protopterus annectens. Classification (NCBI taxonomy): domain Eukaryota; kingdom Metazoa; phylum Chordata; order Ceratodontiformes; family Protopteridae; genus Protopterus; species Protopterus annectens. The sequence continues at coordinate 201,031,330 of NC_056727.1, forward strand.
CAAGCTCTTATGGCTGTGGAACCTTATATTATTTTTCATCAAGACAGGGTATCTTTGAGGACAAATCCTACCTTCATGCCTAAGGTGGTTTCCAAAGTGGCTTTAAATCAAACTATCCACTTGCCAACTTTTTTCCCCACTCCTCAAAATAAAGGGGAAAGGATCTTACATTCCTTGGATGTACACAGACAGCTACGTTTTTACCTGAACAGAACCAAGGACATCAGAAAATCAGAACAGTTGTTTGTTTCTTATGCTTCAAGTTCCCAAGGTAAAGCCATTTCAGAACAGACCATTTCTAAATGGATTGCTCATGGAATCAGATTTTGTTATTCTCACCATGGAAAGCAAATCCAAGGGAGTATACGGACTCATTCCACCAGAGCTGCTGCCACTTCTGCGGCCTTCCTCAGGGGAGTTCCTACCAAGGACATTTTGGAAGCTGCTACTTGGAGTTCAGTGCATACCTTTTCTAAGCACTACAATCTACCTCTCTACTCTAAGTCTAGGGCAGGCTTCGCCTCTGCAGTATTGCAGGGCCTTTTAGCCGCCCCTTCCTCTTTATGAACACCTCCCTTTCTTTCAGCTTTGGGATTCTACCCTACAGTCATGACTGCAACAGTGAAACACGATGAACATAGTACAGTTGTGTACACCTACCATAAATGTAGATGTTCGAGTGTCTTCACTGTTGCAGTCTGGGTTTCCCTCCCTCCTGTCCCCTCTTATTTTTACTTTTGTGTATTTCCTTTCCTCACCATTCTTCTGAGGTGTATTTGCAAAGGTTATGGGACCTTTTTCATTTTGGGACTCTTGACATCTGGGGCAAGAAAAACTGGAGAAGATGGCATCGGCTGACAGCTTTATACTCCTGACGCTCTGAAGTCAGGGAGCATGGTTGAACAGCCGACGCCGGACCCAGACTTTGGGATTCTGGCCGACCTGGGGCTGCCTGCCGGCAGGGGAGAACCCTACAGTCATGACTGCAACAGTGAAGACACTCGAACATCTACATTTATGGTAGGTGTACACAACTGTACTTTCCTCCCTATGAGGATTCTGATGCTGAAGATTCTATTCCTTCAGCTTCTCCTCCTGAGGACTATTCATTTGGGGAAACCCTGCATACCATGAGGGAGCATTTCCATTGAGAGAGCCAGGATTATTCCAATTCTAAGAAAAGACTTGGAGACTTTCTTTTACTTCCTCAGCACAGACATCTTGCAATTCCCCCTGTTCTAGACATAGTAGATGATGTTTTTTCAGAGTCCAGCCTGTCTCCAGACTCTTTACCTCCTGCCCCTGTTAAGCCGGACAGATACTACAGGGTCCCAGACTCTCATAAATATCTTTACAAAAACCCTGCTGCTAACCCAGAAACTATCTCACAGGGTCCCAAAGGGGTCAAGGCTGCTTCTGCCAAAAACCTTGTCCCCTCAGATAGAGATTCTAGGGCTTTGGACAGATGGGGGAAAAGAGTTTACACTTGTGCTACCTTGGCTGTAAGGGCTTTAAATTGTCAGTTTCATATGCTCACATATCAGCAATACTTAATGTCTTTGTTAAAACAAAAAATGTTGACAAATTCTGAATGTTCTGAGAACAAAGATTTTCAGGATTTATTGCATGCAGCTGAACAAGTGGGAAAACATACTTTGCAATGTGGCTATGATTCACTGGAGGCCTCGTGCAGGGTCACTGTTACAGGTTCTGTTATTAGAAGGCATGCTTGGTTAAAGGAACAGAATCTTTCTGATCATGTTAAAGCGAAATTATTGGATTCTCCATTACAGCATGATACTTTGTTTGTTGCTAAGGCAGAAGAGGTGTTGAAGAAAATGGAGGATAAGGCAAAATCTATGCAGACAGTAAAGGATTTCTTACAGGTACAGCCACCCAGATTTAGCAGGAACTGGCCTTCTAAGAATTGGTCCTTTCCAGTGTCAGACAGACAACAAAGAGGTATATTCAGATGCCCTAGAGGCAGGCGACAGCCCCAGGGCTCATACAGGCCCAAACAATGGGGTGATTCAAGCTCCAAAAGCGGAAAAGACAAATCACAGCCTTTTAGAAAACAGTCCCAATGACTTCCCTCTGCCAATGCCAAGCACTTCTTTTTTGACAGCACCCTTAGGGGAAAGCTAGCACTTTTTTCACAAAACTGGCACAAGATCGCCCAGGACAAATGGGTCTTAAATATAGTCTCTCAGGGCTACAGGTTCCACTTTCACACCCATCCAAAGGCAAAAGGTATGCCAGACCTGCCACGCAATCAATGGCAGGAGGCACAAAAGCAAGTTTCATCTCTCATGGACATGGGGGCTATTCAGCCAGTGCCACAACAAGAGCAGGGACAAGGATTTTACTAAAGACTTTTCTTAGTACCAAGAAAGGACAAAGCCTGGAGACCAATTTTGGACCTATCTAGTCTAAATACTTTTCTGGACGTCCCACAATTCAAAATGTTGACCCTACAGCAGCTTCTGCCCATGCTGGACAAGAAGGCTTGGCTTGTAACTTTGGACCTCAAAGAGGCATACCTGCATGTCCCAATCAGACAATCATGCAGAAGATACCTCAGATTCATAGCTGGCTCAATGCACTATCAATTCTCTGCACTGCCCTTTGGCTTATCTACTGCGCCCAGGGTCTTCACAAAATGCCTGGCACCAGTAATTGCATTTTGCAGACAAAGAGGAATTCAAATATATCCCTACTTAAACGACTGCCTTATTCAAGCAAAGAACAAAGATATTCTACTACAGCATATGACATTTGTAAAAAGATTACTAATTTGCCTAGGGTACACAGTAAACGAAAAGAAATCAAAACTAGTATCCTCTCAAGAGATAATATTCCTGGTGCAAGCTTAAATACAACTGCCCAGATGGCTTATCTCACGCCATACAAACAAAGGCATCTGACTTCTTACTTCAAAGACATGGCAACAAAGACCCAGTTATCTGCAAGAAAAATTCTGCAGGCTCTGGGCTACATGGCATCCTGCATCCTACTAATTCCATATGCAAGACTGCATATGAGGAAACTACAATGGTATCTAAAAAGTGTTTGGACTCAACATTGCCACAGCCTGGAAACAGTAATTACTCTCATTCCCTGCCTGCAACAGAAATTTCGTGGTGGGCAAGGCCTGTCATCACAACAAGGGACAGCCATTCACCTTACCCACTGCCAGGCAGACACTAACAACAGATGCATCAGATTATGCCTGGGGGGGCGCACATGGCAGGAAAATGTATTCAGGGCACATGGCCCACAAACCAAATGCATTTTCATATCAATCAAAAAGAGATACTAGCTGTACAAAATGCCATGACAACCTTCAAGGACCTACTTCATCCAGAACAACTACTGATAAAGATGGACAATACTACAGTCATATGGTACATAAACAAGCAAGGTGGCACACATTCCTAGCCCCTCTGCAGGTAAGCCATGACTTTGTGGAACACAGCATTGACTTATCAAGTACATCTGCAAGCACAATTCCTGCCAGGAAAGGCAAATACTTTGGCAGACGAACTAAGCAGAAACCTCACGGATCCTCACGAGTGGAAACTAGATCCACAAATCTTCAACATGATAACAGGGAAATGGGGATGCCCAGACATAGATCTATTCGCCTCCCCTCACAACTGCCAGCTACAGAGATTCTGCACTCGGACGTATCACAAGCAAGCATGGAAAGTGGACGCCCTTTCATTCAGCTGGAAAGCCCTTACAGTATATGCCTTCCCTCCTGTGCCTCTCCTCTCCAAGGTACTCCTAAAGGTCAGACAAGAGAAGCCAAAAATTATACTGATTGCCCCAGACTGGCCACGCCAGCACTGGTACCCAATCCTAAAGAGCATGTCTCAAGGCCCAGCCTGGACATTGCCTTTAATACCTCATTTGCTGACCCAACAGAACAATCAGATCCTGCACAGCCAAATCAGAACCCTAAATCTGGCTGCATGGCGGATAATGTAATCATTCAGAACACACCTCTCTCTCTAAAGCAGTTATGGATGTTATTTTGGAGGCCAGGAGGCCCAGCACCAGAAAATCTTATGCAGAAAAATGGAAGAGATTCTGTGCTTGGAACCAAGAGCAGGGAATTGACTTGCTTGTACCAAACATTCCTCAGATTTTGCAATACCTAACTGAGATGCTGGACACAAAGGCCTATCCTTCTCATCAGTTAAGATCCATGCCTCTGCCATTTCAGCTCATTACAATGCGGACCCACCTATTTTTTCTCATCCACTGCTAAGACAGTTTCTTAAAGGGGCCACAAACATGAGACCTCCAAGGAGAGCTCCAATACCTACATGGGACCTCAATTTTATCTTGGAAAAACTCACACTGCCTCCTTTTGAACCAGCCAATACAGCAGAGATAAAATACTTGTCATGGAAAACCACTGTTCTCCTAGCAATAACTTCAGCAAGATGAGTCTCAGAGTTACAGGCACTAATGGCTGTGGAAATTTTTATTATTTTCCATCAGGACAGGGTTTCTCTAAGGACAAACCCGACATTTATGCCTAAGGTAGTGTCCAGCATGGCTCTTAACCAAACCATACATTTGCCTATCTTTTATCCAAACCCACAGAATAAGGGGGAGAGACTTCTGCATACTTTGGACATACACAGACAGCTATGCTTTTACTTGGACAAGACTAAAGCATTCAGAAAGACTGAGCAACTGTTAGTGGCATATGCTGCAGGTTCCCAAGGAAAGGCCATTTCAAAGCAGACTATTTCAAAATGGATAGGCCACTGCATTTGTTTCTGCTATTCACAACATGGCAAATCAGTGCCCAAGGGCATTAGGACACATTCTACCAGAGCAGCAGCCACCTCAGCAGCCTTCCTCAGAGGAGTACCAACCAAAGATATTTTGGAGGAGGCAACATGGACTTCAGTGCACACTTTTACAAAGCACTACCATTTACCTCTCTACTCTAAATCCAGAGCAGGCTTTGCCACTGCAGTTCTGCAGGGCCTCATAGCCACTCCAAACTCTATTTAGGCCCAGCCACCCAACCTCAGCTTTGGGATTCAACCCAAGTGTAATGACTGCAACAGTGAAACACGATGAACATAGTACAGTTGTGTACCTACCATAAATGTAGATGTTCAAGTGTATTCACTTTTGCAGTCCAGGTTACCCTCCCACCATCCCCCTTTTTCTTTGCTGGGACTTATCTGTACCTCTCTATTCTATACAACCTATGTGGTATATTTGCTTGTAGATGAAGGTTATGTGGATGCTTTTTTATGATCATAATTTTTACAGGCTACCCTTTTGGGGGCACCTGACATTTGGGGCAAGAAAAACTGAAGAAAATGGCGTTGGCTGCATATTTTATACCCCTGGTGCACTGATGTCAGGGAAGAGGCGACAGCAACCGACGCCAGACCAGGACTTTGGAATTCAGGCCGACTGCGGGTAGCCTACCAGCAGGATAACCCAAGTGTAATGACTGCAACAGTGAATACGCTCGAACATCTACATTTATGATAGGTACACAACTGTACTTTTTAAGAGTGTTCAGGTCTAGATTATTCTGACTACACCAAAGGACCAGCTGCTCAACCTTCCATCTGTATGGAGACTCATCACCATTCCTGATGAGCCCAATGATAGTTGCATCGTTCACATATTTAATAAGTTTGACAGAAGGGTCCTTAGAGGTGCAGTCATTAATGTAAAGAAAGAATAGCAGTAGGGAGAGTACACATCCCTGGAGGGCAGCTGTATTGATCATGTGATAGTTAGATGTAAATTTCCCCAGTTGCACCTGCTGTTTCCAATTGGTAAGAAAATTGGTAATTCATTGCAGGTGGAAATGAATGGAAAGCAGGGAGAGTTTCAAGTGAAGAAGTTCCAGAATTATTGTATTAAATGCAAAGCTGAAGTCCACAAACAGAATCCTTGCATATGTCCCTGGGTTGTCAAGATGTTGCAAGATATAGTGCTGGCCTATATTAACTGCATCATCCACTGACCGATTCTCTATATAAGCAAACTGAAGGGGGTCCAATGAGGGAGGTGTAATATCCTTCAAGTGAGCAAACATCAGCCTGTCAGAAGTCTTCTGTACTTTGTATCTTATGTACTTTGTGTCCTGTATATGTAAAAGTACTATGGCAGTGCCCGGGGGGGGGGGGGGGGGCTCTTTTCCTGCTACATCCAGCCATTTCAATGGCTCCAGTGCACGGGCACATAATGCCTCCCCCACCAGGTCCACAGGAGAACTCGTGTACTAAACCAGATCCCCACCCCTCTGTGGCCTACCTCCCCATCTCCATTGACCAGTAACCTTCCACCTTCAGGATATGTTAGACACGCATGTGTTCTTGTGTCTGTAGGTATTTGCACAGATGGAGATGACTATGACCCCACCACTCTCCTGTGTGGTTTAAGTGGAGATGTCTAATATAGTGTAACTTGACTGTGCATTTCCCAGCATAGCCTTTCTGTAACACTGCATGCATTATTTTGTTCTTTGTAACAGTGTACTGCATTGTGTATATGTCAGGGCCAGTAGAGGTAGACTGGGCATTGCAACTTCACCTGCACTGCTGTCTGCTATACATGATGCTGTTTAGGGATGTGTGGTACATTTACTGTTTGCTGTCTGCTACTGTTACTGTTGCCAGTTTTGGAAGATGTACTGGAGGTGGCTACAGAGCTTACTGTTGTAGGCATGGCGATCTTAACCAAAGTCTGATGGTAGGGCAACCTGTTTCCTTATAATCATGTTGTGTAACATGTATCATGTTACAAAGAGCTTACAGGCAGTGGCATGGGCATATTGCAGTGCCCCACCAGATGTGTCAGGGCAGTGAAGCAAAGATGTCAAGAGGCTGAACATGTGCTTTACTGGGTTCCTGGTCTGTGAACGCTGTTATATTTATATTTGGCAATACCTTCTGGGTTCCATACGAGCATCATCAGCCAGGGTGCCACTGAGTGTCTGCCAACACATGCAGCACAGTTGTGACATTAAGGGAGGGAGTGAGACATGAGTACATACTCCTTGTGGATGTAAATATGTTGGTGCACCTGTGTCTCTGCACTTGTCTTTTAGGTTGCCTTATAGAATGTCTCCGAATAAGAAGGGGTTGGCATAATGGTTTTCTTTTTAACAGTTATCATTCACTTCAACATTGCATAAAGTGCTAATTTCTTACCTTCCCTTAAACCTCACTCGTCGTCTTTATTGTGCATGTGTTGTTCCCACAAATTCTGTTAATTTCTGTATAGTTTGTGCATTCTGTTTTCTAAAGATCCCACCTCCAGATGTTCTTTGTGTTTCACTGTTGCAGTCATTACATTTGGGTTATCTGCTTGCAGGTAGCCCTCAGTCGGCCTGATTAACAAAGTCTTGGGTCCTGCGTCAGTTGCTGTCCCTTCTTCCATGACGTCAGGTCATCAGGGGTATAAAACATGCAGCCGACGCCATTACATCAGTTTTTCTTGCCATGCGGTGCCCGAAGCAGAAGCAGTTTGCAAGTGACGGTTGGCCAGCTCCTGAAATTTTTGTTTTCGAGTTTCAGAACCGAAGTCTTTAACTAAAGCTAAGTACCCGGTTGGGGGAAACTTTTTCTTACCAATGTCAGTAAAAGTTAATAATTGCATTACTTGTGGAAAGCAAATACCTCATAAAGATTTTTATTCGTACTGTATTCCTTGCCTAGACCCTGACCACGACGTATCTTGCTGTCGGTTTTGTGCTTTATTTAATCAGTGCACTATCCGTCGTCAGTATATTTTTGCCTCTAAATATTTTGGTTCTCGGTTTCATTAGTCATCGGCTAGCCATCCATCTACCGGGATTCCAAAAAAACACAAACATAAAGTCAGAGACAGGCCGCCGAGGTCCAAAACTGCCAACGACGCTTATCCTAAGCCAGTGGCCAGTTCACCGGTACTAAGTGAGGCACTTTCGCAGCCCCTGATACGCGCTACTTCTGATTCGCAGGCCTCTACTGAGACCCATTCGGAGTCCAGTATGCCGCGAGATGCTTCAACAATGGAATCCGTGGATGTCTCTACCTTGGATGGGTCCGGAGCTGCTGTGCAGGCACCGGCTTCTGAGGGTGTATTCAGGCCTATGGACTTACATATTAAACCGACGCCTCCTCCTTTACTTAGGCCTAAATCTCGATCCATGCCTAAAAAACCGACGCCCAGGCCACATGCTCAGGCCTGTATGCCTAAAAAAAAAACAAATGATAAGAATGGCTGAAGATCTAATAACTGTAATCAGGGGTAGCCAACACCCCCCCCCCCCCATCTATGAGGCCTAGGACTGAAGTTTATTATGAATCTTCTGATCAGGATTCTGTTGTTTCGGATTCTTCTGATGATCTGGATTTGCTCTTATCTACTTATGAAGATTCTGATGTAGAGGACTCCATTCCCTCTGCTTCCCCTCCTGAGGATTTTTCCTTTGGGGAAATCTTACATACTCTGAGGGAGCATTTCCACTGGGAAAGCCAGGATTTTTCTGATTCAAAAAAGAGGCTTAGGGATTTCCTTCTCCTACCTCAGCATAGGCCTTTAGCTATTCCTCCTGTACTAGACATTGTTGATGATGCTTTTTCAGAATCTAGTTTGGCCCCTGATTCCCTGCCTCCTGCTCCTAGAAAACCTGACAGATACTACAGGGTTCCTGAGTCCCACAAGTTCCTTTTTAAAAATCCTATTGCAGATCCATAGACTATTTCACAGGGGCACAAGGGCATTAAGGCTTCTACTGCTAAAAATCCTACCCCTTCTAATAGAGACTCTAAGGTGCAGGATAGATGGGGTAAGAAGGTTTACACTTCTGCAACCTTGGTCATTAGGGCTTTAAACTGCCAGTTTCATATGTTATAGTATTAGCAACATGTTATTGGACTGCTTAAACAGAAAATTACGTTGATTCCTGACTGTGTGGAAAATAAAGAATTACAGGATTTAATGCATTCTGCTGAACAAGTTGGAAAACATACTTTGAAATGTGGTTTTGATTCATTAGAGGCCTCTTGCAGGGCTGCTGTTACTGCGTCTGTGCTCAGAAGGCATGCTTGGCTTAAGAAGCAATCTTTGCCTGATCATGTTAAAGCTGAATTGTTGGTGCTCCTTTAAATTAGGACCGCCTGTTTGGCAAGAAGGCTTAAGAAGTTCTTAAAAAGATGGAAGATAAATCTAAAATCTATGTAAACTGTTAAAGATTTTTTACAAGTTCAGCCTACTAGATTTAGTAAGCACTGGCCCTCTAGGAATTGGTCCTTTCCAGCCCCTTCCATGTCTTCTCAAGCCAAACCCAGACACAGCAAAAACCCCAGGTTTCAGTCCCAGGGGACACACACAACTAAGCAGTGGGGGGCCTCCACTTCCAAATCTGGGAATAATAAGACTCCCCCCATGGTAAACTGTCTCAATGACTTCCTTTTAAAATTTCCAAACACTTATGAACTGACTGCCCCTTTGGGGGGAAAGATTGCTTTTCATGCAAAGAATTGGGAACTCATTACCCAGGACAAATGGGTTTTAAATATAGTGTCCCAGGGATACAGATTTCACTTCCACACGTTGCCAACACCAAGTGGGTGGCCGGACCTACCCCCAAATCAGTGGGCAGAGGCCCAAAAATAAGTACTTTTTCTCTTAAGCAAGGGGGCTATTCAACTGGTACCAGAAGAGGAAAAGGGACAAGGTTTCTACTCGAGACTTTTCCTGGTACCCAGAAAAGCAATTCATGGCATCCTATCCTGGACCTGTCTACTCTAAACACCTTTTTGGAGATTCCAAAACTCACGATGCTGACTCTTCACCAATTACTTCCTATGCTAGGCAAAGATGCCTGGTTGGCAACACTAAAAGAAGCATACCTGCACATCCCAATCAGGGAATCTAGCAGAAGATACCTACGCTTCAAAGCAGGCTACACGCACTGTCAGTTCTCTGCACGGCCCTTCAGTTTATCTACTGCGCCCAAGGTATTCACAAAGTGCCTAGCTCCTGTTATTGCATTTTGCAGGCAAAGAAATATTCAAATAAACCCATACCTGGATGATTGTCTAATTCAGGCAGAAAGCCAGGACATACTTTTGAATAATCTGGCCTTTGTACAAAGGGTTCTAACTTGTCTGGGGTTCACCATAAACAAAAAGAAATTACACCTGGTACCCTGTCAACAAATTATATTCCTGGGAGCAAGTTTGAATACAACTTCCCAGATGGCTTACCTCACACCAGAGAAACAAATTCATTTGACAACCTACTTTAAACAAGTGGCCACAAAAACCCAGCTATCTGCAAGACAAATACTGCAAGCCTTGGGGTTCATGGCCTCCTGCATTCTTCTAATTCCATATGCAGACTGCATATGAGGAAACTACAGTGGTATCTAAAAAGCATATGGTGTCAACATTCTCAAGACCTAGAAACAATGATTCCTATCATACCTTGCCTACGCCTAGAGTTCCTTTGGTGGGCAGAGACCTGCCACCAAAACAAGGGACTACCTTTCACACCACCCCCTGCCATCCAAATCCTAACAACAGACGCATCAGACTATGCATGGGGTGCTCTCACCTGGCAGGGAAGTGCATTCAGGGCAAAAGGAACCCAAGTCAAATGCACCTGCATATCAATCAAAAAGAAATGTTAGCTGTACAGAATACTCTGACAGCCTTCAAGGACCACATTCTTCCAGGATAACTAACGGTAAAGATGGACAACACCACTGTTATGTGGTACATAAACAAACAGGGGGGTACACATTCTTACCCCCTCTGCAGACTAGCCATGGCATTGTGGAACACAGCCATGAGTTACCAAGTGCACCAACAAGCTCAATTCCTGCCAGGAAAATTAAATACACTGGCAGACAGACTAAGCAGAAACCTCATGGACCCTACACGAGTGGAAACTGGAACCAAGGATTTTCAACATGTTGACAAGCAAATGGGGGAGCCCAGATATAGACCTATTTGCCTCTCCCCAGAACTACCAATTGGACAAATTTTGCACAAGGACTCCCCACAAACAAGCTTGGAAACTGGATGCTCTGTCCTTCAGCTGGAAAAACCTATCAATCTATGCCTTCCCCCCTCTGCCTCTGCTCTCCAAAGTGCTACTAAAAATCATACAGGACAAACCAAGGATGATTTTGATTGCTCCAGACTGGCCGCGCCAACACTGGTACCCCCTCCTGCGCAGTGTGTCACAGTTATCTCCATGGCACCTGCCTCAGACTCCTTCCCTGCTGTCTCAGCAGGAGAACCAGATTCTGCACCCACAGCTTCTAACACTGAGCCTTGCAGCCTGGCTAATTACTTAATCTCTCCTTTACCATCCCTCAGCAAACCTGTGATGGATATCATTTTAAGGGCAAGGAGGCCTAGTACTAGAAAATCTTATGCTGAAAAATAGAAAAGATTCTGTGCCTGGAACCATTCTCAAGGGATGAGCACAGCAGCGCCCAATTTACCTCAGATTTTACAATACCTAACTGAAATGCTTCACAAGGGCCTGTCTTTTTCCTCCATTAAAATCCACGCCTCAGCCATTTCAGCTCATTATAATACAGAACCTCCCCTCTTCTCTCATCCACTGCTCAAGCAGTTCCTCAGAGGGGCCAAAAATTTGAGACCACCCAGGAGAGCTCCAACCCACTCTACCTCCTTTCGAGCCAGCTGACTGCAGACTTAAAATTTCTTTCTTGGAAAACAGCTTTCCTTTTAGCAATCACTTCAGCTAGAAGGGTATCTGAATTACAGGCCCTTATGGCAGTGGAGCCTTTCATCATCTTTCATGACAGGGTGTCCCTCAGAACCAATCCATCCTTCATGCCCAAGGTGGTATCCAGTGTGGCTCTTAATCAGTCCATTCATTTGCCAATCCACAGAATAAAGGAGAACGGATAGTGCATTCCTTAGATGTGTACAGACAACTTAGATTCTACTTGGACAGGACTAAACCTCAAAGGAAATCTGAACAACTGCTGGTGGCATTTGCTGCAGGGGCAGAGGGAAAGGCTATTTCAAAGCAAACCATTTCTAAATGGATAAGCCATTGCATTCATTTCTGCTATAAGCACCATGGAAAACCTATCCCCCAGGGGATCAGACCTCACTCCACCAGGGCTGCATCTACCTCTACAGCCTTTCTCAGAGGCGTCCTTTCCAGGGACATCCTAGAAGCTGCTACCTGCAGTTCTGTACATACTTTCACCAAGCATTATTATTTGCCAATTTTCTCTAAATCCAGAGCTAGCTTTGCCACTGCAGTTTTGCAGGGCCTTATAGCTGGTCCCTAATGCTATCTAAATTCCTCCTCCCAACCATAGCTTTGGGAATCTATCCAAATGTAATGACTGCAACAGTGAAACACGAAGAACATAGTACAGTTGTGTACACGTACCATAAATGTAGATGTTCGAGTGTATTCACTGTTGCAGTCCTGGTTACCCTCCCTCCAGCCCCCTAACTTCTTTTGGCTGTACCTCTACTTTCCTTTACTATGCTTAAAAGCCTTTTTGGTGTGTTTGCTTTTTTGTTGGAGGTATATCTTTGTACTTTTATATTTAATTGCTTCCCATTAGGGGGGCACCTGATATCTGGGGCAAGAAAAACTGATGTAATGGCGTTGGCTGCATGTTTTATACCCCTGATGACCTGACGTCATGGAAGACGGGACAGCAACCGTAGCAGAACCCAAGACTTTGTTAATCAGGCCGACTGAGGGCTACCTGCAAGCAGATAACCCAAATGTAATGACTGCAACAGTGAATACACTCGAACATCTACATTTATGGTAGGTGTACACAACTGTACTTTTTTTTATCTGCTTTACAGTATCCAGTACTTTCATTTGGTTTGGATTTTGATTTCTATTTTCAGTACTTAAGTATTATCGCAACCATATTTTTGTGTTAACGCTGGTTGCTTTCCGTTGTGTAAACTACTACCAGAAAGTATTGAGAAGCACAGAAACCATGTTTTCTGTAATATTTTGTATGTTTAGGCAGGTGTATGACTTAAATACACGAGAAAGTAATGTTTCATTGCATGTACCCTCTTTAGCGCCACCATTTCATGTCACCATTTACAGTAATACTTAGTGGAACATTGTAAATACTTGCTTCGTGTACTTTGTGGCTGTTGGCAGATTTTTAAAATTTTCACCTGAGATGCCTTTACAAATCCACCCCCCCCCCCAAAAAAAAAAAAAAAAAAGTGACCAAAACCATCATTTCAGGGTCTGTCTTTGCCTTCTCTGAAGGCTTCCTTCCACACACACAAAATAATCCATTCGTCAGAACATCAGCAGGCATTATAATTCAAGTGTTCGTGTGTAAAACAGGAAGCGGGTTTCCTCAAATGTTTGTCTTCCCATTCACAGATCCTGTAAAGCAAAGGTAGTCCACAACAAAAAAAACAGACTCTGAATACCACCTTACAGTGGTTCGTGGCCTCATTCTACAGGAGTATTGTAAATTCTCAACCGCGAAAATCTGGTTGTGATAATACGCAAGCACCCGGTTTTCTAGTAATCACTATTTTGGTAGCCAACAGCATTAAGCTTAGTAAAGCCTTGCCCTGTCTAGGTTATTCAGATGCTACGTTCCAGCTCAAAACAATTACTTGTTTAGTTACAACCATTGCTGCCCTAACATTTCTCTCAAAATCTGCCAAGTTATTACAGTCCCACTGAACATGTTCCCAGTTATTTCCCTCTTTCCCAGAGTGCTCAGATTCTACCTTGATAGGACTAAGCCCTTCAGAAAATCTGACCAGCTACTAGTCATCTTTGCAACAGGGGCAGAGGGCAAGGCCATTTCAAAACAAGCTATTTCCAAATGGATAGCACACTGCATCCATTTCTGCTACAAGCACCATGGGAAACCAACCCCTCAGGGGGTCAGAACACATTTCACTAGGGCAATATCTACCTCTGCAGCATTTCTCAGGGGAGTCCCTACCAGGGACATCCTGGAGGCTGCAACCTGGAGTTCTGTACACACCTTCACCAAGCATTACCACCTGCCTATCTTTTCCAAATCCAGGCCAGGATTTGCTACAGCAGTCTTGCAAGGCATACTAGCCAGCCCTAACTCTTCTTGACTGCCTCCACCCTTCTTCAGCTTTGGGAATCCACCCAAGTATGATGACTGCAACAGTAAAACACAAAGAACATAGTACAGTTGTGTACACTTACCATAAATGTAGATGTTCAATTGTATTCACTGTTGCAGTCCTGGTTTCCCTCCCTCCAGCCCCTTGGTCCTCTCTCTCTCTCCAATCTATGGCTCTTACTAATCCCTTCTGGGGTATTGGTATTGGTATGGGTATTTTCTTTTTACTGGTGGTGTTTTCCCCACCATAACCTAGCTCCCGATTTGGGGGGGGCTCCTGACATTTGGGGCAAGAGAAACTGATGTAATGGCGTTGGCTTTCTGTTTTTATACCCCTGACGACCTGACATCAGTCCTGGAGCAACAGCATCCAACGCAGAAATACTACATCTCTGGTGTTCGGGCTGACTGAGGGCTACCTGCAGGCATATAACCCAAGTGTGATGACTTCAACAGTGAATACACTCGAACATCTACATTTATGGTAAGTGTACACAACTGTACTTTATGGCTTAAATTGAAATGGGTCTATATGAAGCTGGGCCTGAAGGGTTTTTACCCTCTTTGAGTAATCCAGCCACCACGACTTTCTTTCTAGATATTGATATCCCTGCCTCCTTCCATTTTAAAATACTTTTAACCAAAATCTTTTTCACTTTCTTTCTCCTCAACTTCCAGACTTCCACAAGGATGTCTGTTTGTGAACACATCTGTGTTCCTTGAGTATGTTACCATTTTATCTCATCTGTTCCTGTCTTAGCTATTGTTTGTTGAGAGTCTTTCCTCTTTTCTTGACATAATTAAGCCTTCCATAAATATTTCCATTTGAACCTTTTCTTGTAGGATCATAGCAAGTTATTAGGCTACTGGCCCTGAGGCCCTTATAAGCCTAGCCATTAAATTAGCCCATGTTACCACAAGTCAGCACGCAATGCCCCTGTCCAGCAGGGACACAGGTGGAATCCCAGGGGTGTATTTTCTGTTTCCCATCCAGTCATCCAGGTTCCTCTTAAAGCGGGATAATGAAGTACTCTGCTTGATGTGGAGAGGGAGTCTATCCCACAGATGGGGGAGTCTTTGGGAGACAAATCTGTCCTGTCAGAAAGTCCTGTTGATGTTACAGACTAAGTTGAGGTTTTGCGTGCAGGTCACGTTGAGTGGAGTTTGGCTTGTGGATATGCAACAATTCCGTCAAGGTGGGGTCAGGGATTGCTCTGTATACCAGACGTAGATCACCCCTGAAGAGTCTGTATGAGATGGAA
Source organism: Protopterus annectens (assembly GCF_019279795.1). Classification (NCBI taxonomy): domain Eukaryota; kingdom Metazoa; phylum Chordata; order Ceratodontiformes; family Protopteridae; genus Protopterus; species Protopterus annectens. The sequence goes on from NC_056727.1 coordinate 201,046,732, forward strand.
TAGAAGGGCAGGGCTTTTAGCCTATCTGTGTAGGACAGATTTTTGAAGCCCTAGATTCTCCTGGTCAGGAACCTCTGTGGTGTCTCCAGCTGCTGCATGTGCTTCACGAGGTATATGCCGAAAGGGGTGTTATACTCATTGATGGGCCTGATTAGGGAGGAATACAGGGAAGTTATGACTTCCTTGTTCCTAGAAGAAATACCCTTACTAATGAGGTGAGCCATGCAGAAAGCTCTCTGTATAATGGAGGCAACATGGTGGTCAAAAGTTAGATTGCTGTCAACTTGGGTGCCCAGATCCCTCACAACTGCTTGAATGCTTAGGACATTGTTATTACTGTGATAATTTGTGGAGACGTCCCTCTCCCCAAAGAGGAAGATAATGGATTTTTTAGTGTTTAGTTTGAGGCCGTGTTTCTGACACTAGTCATTTGTCTGGGTGAGACCCTCTTGTAGTATGTCTACATCACTAGGGGAGTTGATGACAGCACCCAGTTTGCAGTCATCTATAAACTTGGTCAGCCATAGACCTCTGGATGTTAAGTTGTCCAATCTCGCCTTCGTTCTTGCTGGATGGTTCGGAGCCGATCCTCAGCTCCGACTTGGACACTTACTATAGCTTGAGAGCTCTTTACTGGCTTGAGGCTACCCCTTATCCCAGAATGCCCAGCATCAGCTACCCCTATCTCGTTTGCCGCTTTAGCTGCAAGGTTGTGTCAATACTGGCTCAGGCTTAGTATAACTTTTTTCTCTATTTAAATTCAAATAATTTGCTTGAAAAATTGATATATTTTTTCTCTCTTATAGTAGTTTGTAAGTTTCCTTTTTCCCCTTATCTCATCCTTGTGGTGTTTTTGTGCTGTGTTGGCCATTGTCCCTTAGTCGCTAGGCCTTCTGTTGTTCCCTGAACTCATTTAACTTAGAGAGCCCCCCCCCCCCCTTAAGGACAGACGTTTAAGTTAGAGGCTCTCCTTTAAGGTCTTTATTAATATACTTTTTAGTTTATTATTGTAGTATGTCTTTTTGGTACTTCAAAATGTCTAAAGAAGTTAAAACCTCAGGTTTTAAAAAGTGTGACTCATGCTGTCAGAAGATGTCTCTGATAGATGGGCACACTAGTTGTGTTTACTGCTTGGAGGCTCTGCACCTGCAGGACACTTGCACTATTTGTCATTCCTTTAGTCCAAGGGTCCTGGAGGAGCGAAAAAACAAGACTGTTAAAACAGGATTTTCCGGGTAAAGCATCTCAGCCAGTGAAATCTTTGAAACCAGTCAAGTCATCGGCTCCATGTTCGGAACTGACCTGTGAGCTTGACAAACCAAGTATGTTGGTGCCCTCTAGCACTGACAAGACTACTGTTCCGTTGCCTCCAACTGTTACTTCAGAGCCACAAACGAGCTAGGTCTCCTTCACTGGAGTCGATTCGCTCAGTGCCATAATCACCTTTACTTCAGAGCAAAGCCAGTCATCACTCATCTTCCCACTCCTCTCGATCCTCAAGGTTATCGGATCAGGATGTGGAGAGAGTGGTCAGTAGGTTGCTGAAGTCACAGGCCCTTGCTAAAATGCTTTCGAGCCCGCCTAAACAGGCTTTGGCTCCATCCACTTCGATTTCGATTCCTCCTCCAACTATGCTTAGTTCGGAGCCGGAGTCCATGGACGCTCCGATAGTGGTCCCTTCGGCTCCAATGACATCCTCTTTGGTTCCGACTACCTCGGTTCATCCTCCCATCGAGGTATCTGGGTGCCGAAGCTTTCTCATCAGCTCCGAGGGGGGAAGTGGCATCGGACCCTTGTCCAACCCCGCATATCCTCTCAGAGCGTCGGCTCAGTTGAGCTCGGCTCCCACATCGGCCTCGGAGCCATTGCCCTCGACACAAAGTGGGATTCCTGTCTCTTTGGAGCTGGAGCCCTCTTTGTGTCGAGTCCGTGATGCCTTTGAGGTCATGCGGAGAGTGCTGTCCCCACAGACGGCCCCACTATCGGTTTCATCAGCTCCGTCCCCCTCGATGCTTGGGACAACCTCTGCTCCTCCTGCAGCCCCAAAGCGTAGGGAACCTATGCCCCAGGACACCCCCTTGGGTGAATCCTCTTCTTCCAAAGCCTCCCAGGAGCATTCTGAGCAGGCTTTCTAGAATAAAAACTGCAAGAAGAAGCACCAAGACTATCCTGAGTCTATCACCTCAGATATAGACCTGGATGAATCGTAGGAGTCCCCAAGGTCCCCCTCTGAAGATGTTTCCTTTTCGGACATCCTCGAGATTCTTAGACAGGGGTGTAGCTGGACTTCCCTAGCCCCCTCCGAGGAGGAGTCTGTATACCTGGATGCATTTGGTTCCTGACCTTCCACCTCCTGGGTGTCTCCGCCTTTTGATCCACTCCGGTCTGCAGTGTCTCGAAAGGCTTGGTCAGCTGCAGATTCCATGGAACCTGTCCCGAGGAGACCCAATAAATTTATCACAGCTCCCCAAGACAAACAGTTCCTAACTAAAGGTGTCCCAGTTGATGCCATGGTGGTAGCAGCAGCCACAAAGAGAGAGTTAGCTGAAACCTTCACATCTGTCCATCCACCAAATAAAGACTCTCGTACGATGGACAGATATGGGAAGCAAATGTTTTCATCAGCAACCTTCTCCCTTAGGTCCCTGAACTATCTTTCTCATTTTACTAGGCTTCAGAGGGATCTCCTAAAAGAGCTTAGAGATACCCTACAAGATCCCACAGCTGAGGGAGCTTCAGCCCAAGGTAGCTACCCAGCTGGTGACTCTAAATTCAGTAGTCAACTCCTCCATGTGGCGTATTTCATATGCAGCCAATGGAGCGAGCAGAGCTTCAGGAACAGGAGTGGCTCTTAGGAGACATTCTTAGCTGTGGCTGTGTCAGTTTGCGGAACCTTTCAGAGCGTCCTTCACCAATACCCCCTTTGATGGCTCCTCTCTCTTTGGGCCTCAGGTGAAAGACATGCTTACCTGGTGCCAGCAGGAAGGCAAGACGCTCTCTGATGTGGGAGTCCATTTTTCCACTCCTACCAGACCATACCCAAAGGGTCAGAAGGGTGGAAAGATGTGGTTTTGAAAATCCCAGGGACCCTTGCCTGATGCACATGGTGAATTTTCCCCCAGGGGCAGAGGGGGAAACAAAAACAATGGCAGACGCTGCCCTCGTGGCAGAGGGGGGTCCGCAAAATCAGGGTGACAGAGATACGTTCTCTTCCAAACCCTATCAACATCCCTGAAGGGATGCCCGACTGCTCAACTCTGGAGGCAGTCGGGGGAAGGCTTTCATTGCACCCAATCACCTGGCAAAATATTACAAAAGACAAATGGGTACTATCCATTATATCAAGAGGTTACAAGATTCCCTTCCATCAATCCCCCCCCCCCCTTTTGTTTCAAAAAAATCCATCCGAGATGTTCCACCCAATCTAAGGGATCAGGCATTTCAAGACTGCTAGAAAAAAAAGCCATCCAGGAAGTCCCCACAGACCAAATAAGATCTGGAACTTACTCAAGATTCTTTTTAGTGCCCAAAAAGACGGGACTGGAGACCAATTCTGCATCTCAGCAGATTAAACAAATCTGTACAAAAAGAAAAGTACCGGATGGTAACACTGCAGCCCATTCTCCCCTTTCTGGGTCAGGACAATTGGATGTGCTGCACAGATCTTCAGGACGCGTGCTATCATATAAAAATGGACATACGGTCTAGGAGATTTCTACGCTTCTGGCTAGGGGCCAGTCATTACCAATTCAGAGCTCTGCCTTTTGGTCTCACCACAGCCCCCAGGGTGTTCACCAAATGCATGGCAGTAGTTACGGCTCACATGAGACGTCTAGGATTCTAGGTGTTTCTTTATCTGGACGACTGGCTCCTCACTGCTGCCACCAGGCAACAACTTATAGAGGCACGAGATTACACCATCACATCCTGTGCTCAACTAGGCATCACAATAAACTTCGAAAAATCTGCCTTGTTGCCCTGTCAGACTATTGCATACATAGGAGCAGAGCTAGACACAAGAAAAATGATTGTACAATTGCCTCAGGAAAGAGTTTTCATTATTCGACAGCAGGTGTCACTTCTCCTGAGGAGAAGAAGAATTTGTTCTTCAAGTTCTAGGGTCCATGGCAGCAGCCATTCTTCTAGTTCCCTTAGCATGCTTTCACATGTGAATCCTTCAGTGGCTTCTTTGCACACAATGGTCCTTCCAGGAATTACCAATGTCTCACATGATTCTAATTATGCAATCTTGTAAAAGACACCTTTCCTGGTGGTTGGTCTCCCCACTAGTGACCCAGGGCAGACCTTTCATGGAATCCCATCCAGTTGCCACAGTGACCATGGACGCTTCCCTGATAGGGTGGGGGGGGGGGCATTATCTAGGCACTCGGCAACCAAGTACCACTTGCACATCAACGTCCTGGAGATGAGAGCGGTGCTGCTAGCACTGCAAGCTCTACAAGACTCTCTCCCTGACGGGACTATTGCAATACAGACAGACAACATGTCAGTGGTTTGGTACATCAACAAACAGGGCGGAACCAAGTCTTACCCCCTTGTGACGAGAGGCCCTCAGACTGTGGCAGTGGGTGATTTCCTCCCAATGTTTTCTGACAGCAAAGCATATCCCTGGGACATCCAGCGTAATAGTGGACAAGGCTCAGCATGGCTATTTTCATGCCTCATGAGTGGTCTCAGAAATAGGAAATTGTGGATCTTATTTTCCGCAAATGGGGCCAGTCTACCTGCAATCTCTTTGCCTCACCCCTCAACAACAAATGCAGCAGCTACTTCTCCCTTGTTCCTCCTCCAGGTCAGACACCCAGGGACGCTGTAGTCCATGATTGGCCTCAGGGACTCCTTTATGCATTTCCCCCCTTTCCCCAATTCCAAAAGTCATTCAGAAAGCAAAATTGTTGGGTCGCAAGATGATCCTCATTGCCTCAACACATTTGGTTTCCATTACTTCACCCCCACCTTCTAGCCCAGCCTTGGATTCTGGACTCAGTACTGGACCTCTTGATTCATCAGTCAGGCGGGCTACACCAATCCCTCCAATCTCTCAAGCTCACAGCTTGGTTACTCCACTTCCAATCTTACGCTCCCCAATATTTCCCCACCAGTGCGTGATATTATTGATTGTTCTTCGTGTTTCACTATAGCAGTCATTACATTTGGGTAATCTGCTGGCAGGTTGCCCTCAGTCAGCCTGATTAACAAAGTCTTGGGTCCTGTGTCAGTTGCTGCCCCTTCTTCCATGACGTCAGGTCGTCAGGGGTATAAAACATGCAGCCGACGCCATTACATTGGTCTTTCTTGCCGAGCAGTGCCCGAAGCAGAAACAGTTCGCAGGTGCCGGTCAGCCGACTCCTGAAATTTTCGATTTCGAGTTTCAGATCCAAAGTCTTCAACTAAAATGCTAAGTACCCCATTGGGGAAACTTTTTCTTGCTCCTTACCGATGTTAGTAAAAGTTAATAATTGCATTACTTGTGGGAAGCAAATACCTCATAAGGATTTTCATTTGTACTGTATTCCTTGCCTAGGCCCTGACCACAATGTACCTTACTGTCGGTTTTGTGCTTTATTTAATCAACGCACTATCAAACGTCGGTACATTTTTGCTTCTAAATATTTTGGCTCCCACTTTAATTATCCAGAAATGTCATCGGTTAGCATTCCGGCTACCGGAAAACATAAAAAACGCATAAAAAAAGATAGAGACAGGCCCTTGAGAGCCAAAACTGCCGATGACGCTTCTCCTAAGCCAGTCGTCAGTTCACTGGTACTCAAGTGAGGTGCTTTTGCAGCCCCTGATACCTGCTACTTCTGATTCGCAGGCCTCTGCTGAGACCCATTCGGAGTCCGGTATGCCGCGAGATGCTTCAATTATGGAACCCGCGGATGTCTCTACCTTGGATGGGTCTGGAGCCGCTGTGCAGGAACCGGCTTCTGAGGGTGTTTTCAGGCCTAAAGATTTGTATATTAGACCAACGCCATCTTCAAAACTAAGGCCAAAATCTAGACCTATGCCTACAAAAACGACGCCTGGGCCACGTGTGTAGGCCCCTATGCCTAAAAAATAAATGATGAAAAATGGCTGAAGATTTAATTATTCTGATCAGGGGTAGCCAAACCCCCCCCCCCCCCCCTTCTAAGAGGCCTAGGCAAGACATTGATTATGAATCTTCTGAACAGGATTCTATTTCTTCTGACTGTTCTAATGAACAAGAATTGTCTATACCTACTTATGAGGACTCTGATGCAGAAGATTCCATTCATTCTGCTTCTCCCCCTGAGGATTTTTCTTTTGGGGAAACTTTACATACCTTAAGAGAACATTTCCACTGGGAAAGTCAGGATTTTTCAGTATCTAAAAAGAGACTTCTTCCTCAGCATAGGCCTTTAGCTATACATCCTGTTCTAGACATTGTTGATGTTTTTTCAGAATCTATTATGGCTCCTGATTCTCTGCTTCCGGCTCCTTGTAAGCCAGAGAGATACTACAGGGTTCCTAATTCCCACAAATTCCTTTTCAAAAATGCTGTTGCAGATCCTGAAACCATTTCTCAGGGTCCCAAGGGCATTAAGGCTTCTACTGCTAAAAATCCTACCCCTTCTGATAGAGAGTCCAGGGCGCTGGCTAGATGGGGTAAGAAGGTTTACACTTTTGCAACCTTGGCAATCAGGGCTTTAAACTGTCAATTTTATATGCTAAAATATCAACAGCATATCATGGGACTGCTTAAACAGAAAATGATGTTAATTTCTGACTGTGTGGAAAAGAAAGATTTACAGGATTTATTGCATTCAGCTGAACAAGTTGGAAAACATACTTTGCAATGTGGTTTTGATTCTTTGGAGGCCTCTTGCAGGGCTGCTGTAACTGGGTCTGTGCTAAGAAGGCATTCTTGGCTCAAAGAGCAAAATCTGCCTGATCATGGTAGAGCAAAGTTGTTGGATGCTCCTTTACAACAGGACCGTCTCTTTGGTAATAAGGCTGAAGAAGTTTTAAAAAAGATGGAAGATGACGCTAAATCTTTGCAAACTGTGAAAGATTTCTTACAAGTGCAACCTCCAAGATTTAGTGGGCACTGGCCTGCTAAGAACTGGTCCTTTCCAGTTCCTTCGAGAGCCACTCAAGTCAAACCCAGACATTCCAAAGGCTCCAGGTTTCAGTCAAAAGGGACTTTCAGAACAAAACAATGGGGTGCCACCTCTTCCAAATCTGGAAACAATAAGACACCTCCTTATGGTAAGCAGTCTCAATGACTTCCCTTTACACTTACCAAGCACTTACCTTTTAGCCATCCCTTTGGGGGGGAAACTGGCTCTTCATGCAAGAAACTGGCAATTTACAACCCAGGACAAATGGGTTTTAAATATAGTATCCCAGGGATACAGCTTTCATTTCCACACGTTGCCAGTTGCAAACGGATGGCCAGACCTGCCCCCAAATCAGTGGGCAGAGGCCCAGAAACAAGTACTTTCCCTCATGAGCATGGGGGCTATTCAACCAGTACCAGAAGAGGAAAAGGGACAAGGTTTCTATTCAAGACTTTTCCTGGTACCCAGAAAAGACAAATCATGGCGTTCAATTCTGGACTTATCTACTCTAAACACCTTTCTGGACATTCCAAAATTCAAGATGCTGACTCTTCACCAGTTACTTCCAATGCTAGGCAAAGATGCCTGATTGGCAACTCTATATTTAAAAGAGGCTTACCTGCATATCCCAATCAGGGAATCTTGCAGAAGATACCTCTGCTTCAAAGCAGGCTACTTGAATTACCAGTTCTCTGCACTGCCATTTGGCTTATCAACTGCACCCAGGGTCTTTACAAAGTGCCTGGCTCCAGTAATTGCATTTTGCAGGCAAAGAAATATTCAAATATATCCATACCTGGATGATTGCCTAATTCAGGCAGACAACAAGGGCACTCTTCTAAATCATCTGGCATTTGTCAAAAGGGTTCTAAGTTGTCTAGAGTACACTATAAACGAAAAGATATCACAACTGGTACCCTCTCAAAAAATTACATTCCGGGGTGCAAGCTTGAATACAACTGCCCAGATGGCCTTCCTTATGCCAGAGAAGCAAACTCATTTGGTGACTTACTTCAAACAGGTGGCCACAAAAACCCTGCTTTCTGCAAGGCAAATACTGCAAGCCTTGGGATTCATGGCCTCCTGCATTCTTCTAATTCCATATGCAAGACTGCATATGAGGAAACCTCGGTGGTACTTAAAAAATCTATGGAGTCAGCATGGAGTCAGCATTGTCACAGCTTGAAAACAATGATTCCTATCATACCTTGCCTGCAACTAGAGTTCCTGTGGTGGAAAAGGCCTGCCACCAAAACAAGGGACTGCCATTCACACTACCCCCTGCCACCCAAACCCTAACTACAGATGCATCAGACTATGCTTGGGGGCACATCTGGCAGGGAAGTGCATTTAGGGCAAATGGATCCCAAATCAAATGCACCTTCATATCAATCAAAAAGAAATGCTAGCTGTACAGAATGCACTGACAGCCTTCAAGGACTGTCTTCATCCAGGACAATTAATGATAAAGACAGACAACACCACGGTTATGTGGTACATAAACAAGCAGGGGGGTACACACTCCTACCCCATTTGCAGACTAGCCATGGCATTGTGGAACACGGCCTTGACCTATCAAGTACAACTACAAGCTCAATTCCTGCCAGGAAAGCTGAACACTCTGGCAGACGAACTAAGCAGAAATCTCATGGACCCACACAAATGGAAACTGGAACCACGGATTTTCAAAATGTTGACACACAAATGGGGGAGCCCAGACATAGATCTTTTTGCCTCACCCCAGAACTATCAGTTGGACAAATTTTGCACAAGAACTCATCATAAAAAAGCCTGGAAAGTGGATGCTCTATCCTTCAGCTGGAAAAACCTATAAGTCTATGCCTTTCCCCCTCTGCCTCTGCTCTCCAAAGTTCTTCTAAAATTCAAACAGGACAAACCAAAAATGATTTTGATTGCTCCAGACTGGCCTCGCCAACACTGGTACCAGTGTGGCACCTGCCTCAGACACCTTACTTTACTGTCTCAGCAGAACAACCAAATTCTGCACACTCAGCTCCAAACTTTGAATCTTGCAGTGTGGCTAATCACCTAAATTCACCTTTAGCATCCCTCAGCAAACCTGTGATGGATGTCATTTTGGAGGCGAGAAGGCCTAGTACTAGAAAATCCTATGCTGACAAACGGAAAAGTTTCTGTGCCTGGAATCAATCTCAAGGGATAGGCACAGCAGTGCCCAGCATTCATCAGATTTTGCAGTACTTAACTGAGATGCTTCACAAGGGCCTGTCCTTTTCTTCCATAAAAATCCATGCCTCAGCCATTTCAGCTCATTACAACACAGAACCCTCCCCTCTTCTCTCTCTAAAGCAGTATCTCAGAGGGGCAAAAAACGTAAGACTACCCAGGAGAGCTCCAACCCCTGTCTGGGACCTCAATTTTGTATTGGAGAAGCTCACTCTCCCTCCTTTCAAGCCAGCTGCTACTGCAGACTTAAAATTTCTCTCCTGGAAAACAGCTTTCCTTTTAGCAGTCACTTCAACCAGAAGGATTTCTGAATTACAGGCTCTTATGGCAGTGGAGCCTTTCATCATTTTTCATGCAGACAGGGTATCTCTCAGGACCAATCCATCCTTCATGCCTAAGGTGGTATCTAGTGTGGCGCTTAATCAGACCATTCATTTGCCAACTTTCTTTCCCAATCCACAAAACAAGGGGGAGCGGATTTTGCATTCATTGGATGTACACAGACAACCTAGATTTTACTTAAACAGGACAAAATCTCAAAGAAAATCTGAACAACTGCTGGTGGCATTTGCTGCAGGGACAGAGGGAAAGGCTATTTCAGAGCAAACCATTTCCAAATGGATAAGCCATTGTATTCATTTCTGCTATCTGCACCATGGAAAAACTATCCCCCAGGGGATCAGATCCCATTCCACCAGAGCTGCATCTACTTCAACAGTCTTTCTTAGAGGTGTTCCTGCCAGGGACATTCTAGAAGCTGCTATCTGGAGCTCAGTTCATACGTTCACCAAACATTACCATTTACCACTTTTCTCTAAATCCAGAGCTGGCTTTGCCACTGCTGTCCTGCAGGGCCTTATAGCTGGTCATAATGCTGTATAATTCCTTCCACCCAACCATAGCTTTGGGAATCTACCCAAATGTAATGACTGCAACAGTGAAACACGAAGAACATAGTACTTACCATAAATGTAGATGTTCGAGTGTATTCACTGTTGCAGTCCTGGTTACCCTCCCTCCAGCCTCCTATTTTTCTGTGGCTATACCTCTACTTTCTTTCTCTATGCTTAAAAGCCCTTTTGGTGTATTTGCTTTTGGGATTGGAGGTATATATTTTGTGTTTTTAATTTTATTTGCTCCCCATTTGGGGGGCACCTGACATCTGGGGCAAGAAAAACTGATGTAATGGCGTCAGCTGCATGTTTTATACCCCTGACGACCTGACGTCATGGAATAAGGGACAGCAACTGACGCAGGACCCAAGACTTTGTTATTCAGGCCAACTGAGGGCAACCTGCCAGCAGATTACCCAAATGTAATGACTGCAACAGTGAATACACTCGAACATCTACATTTATGGTAGGTGTACACAACTGTACTTTTCCTTCCATAAGACAACTACAAGGAAAGTTTATGCTAGCAAATGGAAATGATTCTCTTACAGGGCAGAATCAGATCAGTTGTTCCTTTCATTTGCTAACAACAAACAAGGCTTTCCAGTTTCTAAAGTAACCTTGACAAAATGGTTATCAGACACTGTTGCCCATACCTACCATTTGCGACAAAAAGATCTTCCAGCAAAACCCAAAGGTCATTCAACCAGGTCAGTAGCTACTTTGGTAGCGTTTCAATCCAGATTGCCCATAGATTCAATTTGTGCAGCAGCTGCTTGGGCAGATCCTCATTCAGTCATTTCTCCTTACAAAGTAGATGTGGTCTCCCGGGTAGGACTTCCTTTGGTTACACGGTTCTGAAGAGTCTTTTCCAATGAGCCTCTCAGGATTGAGGTGCTAGGGATGGTGTCCCATCCAGCAAGAATGAAGGTGAGATTAGACAACTTAACATAAAGAAGTTATGTACCTACCATAACGTTCCATGTTAGTTGTCCCTCACCTCGCCTTCCAGTTTCTCAATGGTTTCACTGGCTAATTTGTTTTGTTATTAGTTACTTCCCAAGCAAACCATGACAATTAACTGTATATCCAGGTTTAGTAATGGATTATCTTCTTTGATTATGTCTAGTGTGAGCTATCTCAAATGAGACCTGGGTAGCTGACACTGGGCATTCTGGGATAAGGGGTAGCCTCGAGTCAGTAAAGAGCTCTCGAGCTATAGTAAGTGGCAGAGTCGGAGCCGAGGATCGGCTATGAACCATCCAGCAAGAAGGAAGGCGAGATATAGGACAACTAACATGGAACGTTATGGTAGGTACATAACTTCTTTTTTTGGCTTGCACCTCAGAGCAGTATGTCCAAAACAGCCGGGGCTCCAAGACCGATCCCTGGGGTATGCCGCTTGTTTTGGGTCTACTGCTTGAGGTAGCTTCCCCTATTTGACTAAGTGAGTTCTACCAGTGAGCCAGTTAGCTGCCCATCTGGTCACATATGGATTTATGCCAAGCTGGGATAGTTTATCTGTTATGCCCGAGTGGGGAATAGTGTCAAAGGCCTTGGCCAAGTGAAGGTAAGCGGCGTGCACCATCTTCCCCTCATTCATGGCTTTGGTGACCGACTCAAAAAAGTCTACCATATTTAATAGGCATGATCTCCCCTTGACAAAACCAGACTATGTGGGATCAAGGTTTGGAGGTTGCCGATGTCCTTGTTAATGTGGTCCATGATAATGCATTCCATGGCTTTGCAAATCAGGCTAGTTAGGCTGAAGGGTCTGTAATTGCCTAGATCGGTGGACACTCCACCTTTGTTGAGAGGGATCACAGTGGCCATCCTCCATTTGCCTGGGACAAAACTGGTACTCAGGTTTAGGTTGAATAGGGTGCCTAATGGTGATGTGAATTCCTGCCTGAGTTGATGCAGGATGTAGCCTGGGATGTTGTTAGTTCCCATGGAAGCTGTGTTTTTTGCCTTTGAGAGGTTGGTAATGACTTTTTCCTGCTAGATAAGGGTTGGGGGGGCAGGTGCTGGGGATATCCCAGATTACTGATGGGGGGACAGAGGGGTGTAGTTTTCACCGAACCTGTTTGCTAGCAGGTTGGCTATATTCACGGCATTTGTGTACATGGTGTCCTTGAGCATCAGTTCTGATTGGATTGGGGTGTTTCCCCTTAAATTGCGGACATATGTGAAGAAGGCCTTATGACTGTCTTTAGTAGATGTGACCAATTTGGACTCAAAATTAGCTTTGGAGGACTTCAATAATACACTTATTTTCCAGTTTAGGCAAAGGAGAGATTGCTTACAATTTGGCACCTGTTCCTTCTTGGTCCTGGACAGCAATTTTTCCTTTTGTTGTAGAGTTTATTTTTTATAACCGATATCCACCAGACAAGTTTACTCTTCATTGAGGAGGAAGATTTTGTCCCGTCAGGTATTGCTGAATCTATGCATTTATATAAGTGGTCATGTAGTACTTTGGTGTATGTTTGGACATTAGTGCCAGTTCCTACTGTTGGGGAGGGGGCTGTTAAGTTGTTTAGACTTTCCCTCAGGAGGTTGTAATCAGCTTTGGAGAAGGCTTTTGTTTAAACCTAGCTGGGGGGGGTTAGTGACTTTGAAGGTGACCGCTTTGTGGTCTGATCTTACCAAGGATGATGACACTGCGAGGATGCTGCAGTGGTTTCCTATGTTGGTTAGTACCAATTCCAAGATGTTGTCACCTCTTGTGGGGGGTGTCAACCAGCTGGTCCAAGGCACTGGCATTGATGAAGTCAAGGAATCTTTGAGCATTTGTGTTCTGCCTCGAGTCATTCTTCCAGTCAATGGTTGGGTGGTTAAATCAACCAGGATTAGTGTGTAGGGTTGAATCTTAATAGATTCGAGGAGGTCCAGATGGGCATCGTGGGCATCCTGAGTCAATGTTGGGAGCCTATAGCTAACTATGATTTAAATAGGGGTCTTGTCAACCGTTAACTGCACCTGGAGTGTCTCCTGTGCATCATATTGTTTGTCCAGTCTGGAAGTGTGTATGTCTTTAAAATATAATGAAACATATTCTCCTTTGGTTTTGCTGCCCTCATTTTGGGGTGTGTATGTATGATAGAATGAGTAACCAGGTAAGGTTGAGGTGCACTCCGCAGCTTTGAACCAGGTTTCTGTGACTGCACAAATGTCAGTATCTTCCAAGGTTAAGAATGCTTGCAATGAGTGCAGTTTCATGTTGAGACTCCTAGCGTTCAGCAGCATGACCTTTAAATTGCATTTAGATGAAATTCTCATATTGGTAGTTTTGACCTCAAGACATTGCCTAAAAAATGCACTATGGGGGAGGCAAGAGCCTTTGCCAGGAGCCTGAAGCCCAAGGGAGACAGATGCAGGCCATCTCTGGCAAAGCATTGTGGTCTGTTATTTATGTTTTCCTAGGCCGACAGGTACTGGATCCCCTTAGAATGACACTAGAAACTAACCCAATTGTTAGTCATTTTTCTTTATACTGAGGCATCATTCTCGGTGATGGTAGAACGCTGCTTAAGGCTACTGACATACCTGCCTGGAACACACATTTGGTGAGCTCGATCATGTGTCTCTTCATATACTCCAGAGAGGTATGTCTCCAGTCATTTACACCAACATGTACTGAGAGCAGTACTTATTGAGGGACTTGAGTGCATGGGTGGCGGATTCTGGTACCTGGCAAACAACTTACCATGACTTTCTCCTTATCCAGCCTGGTGAGAGGCACATCTGTGTGTCTCACAATGGAGTCTCCTATGCTTAATATATTGGGTTTATGGTTAAGCCTTGATGGCTGTGAGATACAGGTAGGTGGATGACATGTGGTGTGTGGTGTGGTAGGCTGTGGAGTTTGCTTGTGTTTTTGTCTCCGACATCTCTTTTGTCTAGGTATACTTTTGTTATGAATCTCCACATATGTGGGTGTGTGTTGTATTGGTGTGGGTGATGTTTGAGGTGTGGTGTTTCTGCAGACAACCTTCTCACTGCCAGGTGTACTAGCTTGTGAGGGAGAGAGCATAGACTTCAAGTTTTTAATGTAATTGTATCTTTCACAAATTGTGTTCCTTGGTGGTTGTAAGAGAGGGTTGTCCGTGTACATGAGACAGTTGCTAGACTGTCTCTGGATGCCCAAATCAACCAAATTGGCTGGAGAAACTGTAGGAAACTGTCTGTCCATATCTGTTAGCATTGGTGAGGGGATGAGCTACGGGGGGGGGGGGCAAAGGTGGAAAGATCTGAGATGGATGAGCAAGTGCTAGTAAGGGAAAATTAGAAGCTGGAATACTTTGCAATGGGTTAAATCACAACAGCGGCAGTGCACGATGCACAAACAAGCCCAGCCCCACGCAAACACAGATGGAAGAATCTAGAAGCTCAGATTACTACCCAATCCTGCTAGCCCCTGCACTTTCAACCAATCTCTCATGCTAGACAAGGTCAGGCAGCCCTGTTACTCTCACTAACAGGGAAGGCAGGCCCTTACCAGCACAAGGTGGTTGCCAGGAAACTCAGCAAGCAAAACAACCAGGCCTGGATGCAGGAAACCTATGTCCAGACTATGTTACTTGACTAGAACACAGAAAACTCCCAGAAAATGCACAGAAAAGCACATATAGAGCACTCACAAGCAACGTACAACTCTCAGTATAAAAAAGAGCACTCACAAACAAAAAATATAACTCTCAGTATGAAAAATAGCAGTTCACAGTTAAGTAATTCAGTAAAAATGCAGTTACAGTAATGAAACACTAGCAATGAAAATACAGTTAAAACAGTGCAAGAATGGAGCAAAACAGTAGAAAAAGCTTTATAACAGTGCAAACTGTAGTAGATTAGCTGTATAGCACAACTGTAAGTGTCATGAAGTGCAATTCAATGAAGTAAATGTAAAAAAAAACACTTATTCTGCTCTTGGAGCCTCAAGGAATTTCTGCTAGGTCACAGTGATGAATCACCACTCCTAAGCCTGGTATAAACAAGCACAGACCCTTGCAAACACAGAATTTAAATACCAGAAAAGATGGAAGAATCTAGAAGCTCAGATTACTACCCAATCCATCTAGCACCTGCACTTTCAACTAGTCACTCATGCTAGAGAAGGTCAGGCAGCCTGTTACTCTAACTAACAGAGAAGGCAGGCCTTACCAGCGCAAGGTGACTGCCAGGCAGTGTTGCCAGACATCCCTGTTTGAGCGGGACTGACCCGGGATCAGCAGCCTGATCCCGAGTCCTGCACTGCCAGTTTAAATCCCGGGCAGCCTCCGCTTTGTTTGTTTTTTGATTGGCCCGCATACCGGCATACGGACCAATCAAAAATCGCTAAACACGGAGCTTCTTATGTTTAATGTGGAACATTGCAGCTCAGCACTAAACAGAAGTAGCTCCGTATTTAGCGATTTTTGATTGGCCTGTATACTAGTATACGGGCCAATCAAAAAATTGCAAAACAGAGCTACTTCTGTTTAATGTGGAACTGCGATGTTTCACATTAAACAGAAGTATCTCCATGTTTATTTATTTTTGATTTGCCCGGGCCAATCAAAAAAAAAATAAAATAAACACGGAGCTACTTTTGTTTAATGTGGAACTCTGATGTTCTGCATTAAAGACCTAGCGTGGAAGACTTTTTGTCCCTACCTGGCCAGTCAGAAATCTGGCAACCCTGCTGCCAGGAAATTCAACAAGCAAAACAACCAGGCCTGGATCAGCAAACCTCTATCCGGACTATGCTGCTTGACTAGAACACAGAAAACTTCCAGAAAATGCACAGGTTTCTATATTTCTCACTTTATACAAATTATCATACAAGTTCTGAAATATCTCTCATACCTGAGTAGCAGGGATCTCAAAATAACCACTGGTGCTGTATGGTTACTAGCAAACTCTCGCAGTGGCCACCATCTCCAAGACAAAAACAAATGCAGGCATTGTAGGTATAAAAGTAGTGCAGTCACTTTCCTAATCTCTAATTATACTGGTTTGAGGGCCCATTGAGATCCAAGGGCTGTAAGTTTGAGATCACTGCTCAATAGGATCTCAGGTTATTTTTCTTCTCATATGCTCCCTGTGTTTGGCAACAAACCTTTCTTCTTTCTGTTGCCTAAGTCATTGTGCTAAAAGTTTATGTGCTCTGGACTTGTTAAGCAACTACTTCTTGTTCTTGATCATAGCACCCTTTCTAAACTTGTGCATCTAATCAAAATACTCCTTTATTTTTCCTTTAGCACTTTGCAATAACTTCTCATCTTGGTCTGTGAGATTCCCCTTATTCTGCAATACTTTAGCCTTTGCCAGCTCTTCCAAATAATTATTACTATTTCTTTCCTGTCTCTTTTTCTGCGTTATTTCTACTCTAAACTCTTATTTTCATTTTATTCCACGACTATCTCTTCTGAAGAAATTCCGTCTTCCCTAATAAATCTTAAATCATTTCCACTATACATTTCTTAAATTCCTCTTTTTTAACAGGTTAGTATGCATGATCTGCAGTAGTTATTGGATTTGTGTCAAAGCATTCATTTAAGTTCATATTGTTCTGTGAAGTATAGTTTTTTTCCAGTCTACATTGTGTAATAATATGTCAGTTCTGCCTGAGTTCCTGTTACTGAATTCATATCTTTATCAAATATTGTTGCAGTGTCTGTGTGCTGTAAAAGACTGAATTAAAATACAAAGTAAAAAAAAAAATCAGTTGCTGATTTTAAAATGATTGTGGTTATTCTAGAAATAACTAAAACGTCATTGAAACAGGTTAGCTTACGACAGGAATATGTGCAAAATAACACATCATAACTGCTGCTGTGGAGAATCACAATTAATAATTCATTACTGAAATAAAATCTGTATCTTGTATGAGCAACTGTATCTTGGTGTTCATTTCACAGTAATGCTGCATTTTTTTAAACGCACTAACCAGTGTCTGACATTTTATGGCTACCTTTGGTGTAAATTATTTTTGCCTTTTTCATGTATTGCCAGTTCTTAACCACAGTTTGATTTTATTTATTTGTTTACCTTGTAGAGATTTTCTCTGGCTCATTTGATCAGCCACAGATGTCTCACTTTATCTATATTCATTTAATGAGTGTTGTATCGTAAAGTATCTGTGAGACCAAACTTAATTCATATTCAAGGGTGACAGTTAAGTTAAAAGCAAAAAAGAAGTGTGGGAGGGGCAAGATTACTAGGACTCTAGTCCAGACACCAGCCTGAGAATTGAGGGGAGGCACAGATAGGTAGAATCGTAAGATGAATGTAGGGCAGGAAAGCCTTTATTAGTCCTTGTTTGATAGTTTGCTAGTCAGCTGGAACAGTTTCAAGTTCTGTTCTGCTGTTACTTGCATTGTGTTCCTTTCCTTTTCTCCTCTCTACTGTGCAAGTCCTTCTCATGTTGTAAGTAGGTCAGCTTCCAGCTTAACTGAAGAAGGATTACTCTTATTGTATCAGATTTACAGAATGCATCTAATGTGACTGTTGATCATCAAGACAAGTTACATGAGATGCAGACACAGTCATGAAAGACTGGTACCGTTAAGGAAAGGTTTTCTCCATTGTTTGATGCTGATCTGATTGCTTACAGTTAATTTTTCTGTCAATCTGTGGGCACTCTTTTGGGTGCCTGCAGCCATCATTCAGGGTAATTTAAAGCATATGGCAAAGTCAAAGACTTGAAGGTGTGGGCACTAAGTTGTTTAAGAATATCATAACAAAATTACTGAATGCATCAGAAGATTTAATTTGAATTTCTCCTGTACTCCACATCCTCAGATTCTATGAAGTAGGATCTCGGCTCGGTACATATACCTGTTACTTGACCAGTCCGGTAGAAACCTTTCGTCATTTGTATCCTCACTGTCTCTCCTTCTTTCAATGGATGAAGAAATCTGCTTGATTTATCATAGCTGGACTTCTGGAAAGAAAACTTTCTGAATAGTTGAGCTGTGATTGTCTTGTTGTTCTTAGCTTTAGGCCTCAACAAACTGGAACTGATAGGAAATGTTGTTCTGGTTTGCCTAGATAGAAGTCTCTGAGCAGGCGAGCCAGGTATATTGTCATGGGGAATGTTTCTGAGATTAAGTAAATTTGAAAAGACATCGGTATTGTCATGCTTTGACTTCTTAGGTAATTGCTTTGCACTCTGCATTGCACGTTCAACTAGACCATTTGGCTGTGGATATTCTGGACTACTGGTAACATGTACAAAGTCCCATTCTTTTGCAAATTTCTGAAACAACTGACTAGTAAATTGAGTACAATTGTCAGAAATAACTTCGTGTGGGACTACCTTGGACTGAGAAATGGCGTTTCAACTTAGGAATAACAGCAGTGGACGTTAAGTAGTAAATCAGTCTCAAAACAGTTTGAATAAGAGTCTACCAATACCAAGTAATGGTGATTTTTCCACTCGAATATATCAGTGGCTACCCTTGACCAAGGTAGTTCAGGAACTTGAATTAGCTGAAGTGGTTCTTTTTGCAAATGCAGTTTAGTACTATTGCATATTGAACAAGAAGAAAGTACTTTATCAATGTCGTTTGTTAGAGAAGGCCAAAATATTAGTCCTCTCGCTCTTCTTTTGGTAGATGCAGAACCTGGGTAACCACGATGCAAAATCTGGATATATTCATGTTGAAAGGAAGCAGGAACAACAATTTTAGGATCTTTGGAAATAATGCCATCTTCCATCAACATCTTATCTCTGTAAGGAAAATAAGTTTGCACTTCAGGTGGTACACTAGATTGCTTTGACAGCCATCCAACATTATAGTGGTTGAGCTTTTGCAAAATTGGCTCTGTCTTTGTATGAATTCTCAGCTCATCGAGTCTCGTGGTAGAAAAACTATGCACTTCCATTATGTCAAAGCCAAAACTCTCTGCATGAAGCTGTTCCATTGTATTTCAGCATGTTCTGGATAAGGTATCAGCCAGATAAAGAAGTTTGCCTTTTGTACACACCATTTTGAAGTTGTACTTTTGTAATTTGAGCTTCATTCTTTGTAATCTTGCTGGAGATGAATGCATAGGCTTCTTTAAAATAGTAACTAGAGGTTGGTGATCAGTTTCAGTCTGAATAGCTTGACCATAAATATAATCATCAAACTTTGAACATGCAAATACTATCGCCGAAAGTTCTTTCTCAATTTGAGCATATTGCATTTCAGTTTGGGTAAGAGTTCTTGATGCATAGACTACTGGTCTGCCTTCTTGAAGAATAACTGCGCCAAGACCAGACTTTGAAGCATCACAGGAAAGGGTTACTCGTTTATTAACATTATAGTATCTTAATGTAGGTGGGGTGGCAGTTTTCTGCTTAAGGTCTTCAAATGCTTTCTGGTGCTGTTCCAAACAAGACCTTGTAAAATTTTTGCACATTAGCTCTCTCAAAGGTGCTGTCAGCTCACTGAAGTCTGATATAAACTTGCCTAAATAGTTGACCATACCAAGAAAACGTTGTAGAGCTTGAACATTATTTGGTGCTGGCATCTCAAAAATGGCTGCTTGTTTGGACGGGTCTGGTTGCAAGCCAGTACTAGTAAATAAATTTCCTACATATGTAACTTTTGGTGGTCTGAATTTGCACTTCAGAGGATTGAGCTTTAATTTCACTTGACATGCTCTGTCTAGAACCCTCTTAAGGTTTCTGTCATGTTCTGCTTCACCATTGCCTCCAATCAATAAATCATCTACTAATGTTAAGTTGTCATTCTTGCCGTCATTCTTGCTGGATGGGTTCGGAGCCGATCCTCGGCTCTGACTCAGCCTATACTATAGCTCAAGAGCTATTTTTACCGGCTCGAGGCAGCCCTATATCCCACAATACCATGCGCTAACTCCCCAGATCTCGTTTGCCGCTTCGCTGTGAGGTAGTCTGTTTTTACCAGCTCCTTTCAGTAAGTGCTTTTTTCACATATATATTCAGTCTCAGTAGTTTTTTTCCAGTTAGTTACCCTTCTTTAGGTCCCTTCTAACTGCCTTACCCTTTCAGTAGCCCATTTTCCCCTTCTTTAGTTAGTTTTTTATCTTGGGCCTATGGGCTTTTCCTTAGTTTTCCCCCACCCCTTTCAGTGTGTGTGTGGGTTTTTAGTCAGTTCCCCTTAACTTAAATAAGTGTGTGTGTGTGTGTGTGTGTGTGTGTGGACTGGCTGTGTTCCTTTTTATTTTTTGTCAGGATGTCAAAGGACCCTAAGGTTTCGGGATTCAAGAAGTGTGACTCCTGCTGTCAGAAAATGTCTCTGACAGACGGTCACACTTCTTGTGTCTATTGCTTGGGGCCTTTACACCTGCTGGACTCTTGTTCCGTT
This sequence comes from Protopterus annectens, assembly GCF_019279795.1. Classification (NCBI taxonomy): domain Eukaryota; kingdom Metazoa; phylum Chordata; order Ceratodontiformes; family Protopteridae; genus Protopterus; species Protopterus annectens. The sequence continues at coordinate 201,067,255 of NC_056727.1, forward strand.
TGTCACGGATTTAGTTCAAGAGTCCTGCAGGAAAAGCATAACAAGCTCATCCTAAGGGGCTTGTTAAAGCCTGATGACTCCCCGTCCAAGTCTGGCTCGGGGAAGTCATCAAAAACCGCCAAACCCTCGGCTCCAGCTTCTGAGCCGAGGGCTGGTGTTATCGAGACGGCTCCGACCTCTGTTCCATCTGGATCCGAGGCGAGCAAAGTGGTTTCCACTCTGAAACCATCATCGGAGCCGACCCCAGCGCACAAGCGCTCTAGGTCCCCTTCGTTAGAGTCTGTCAGATCGGCTCCGAGGTCCCCTCTCCTATCGGAGCAGAGTCATAGGACTCATCCATCGAGGTCATCCAGGCTCTCCAACCACGACATCGAGAGGGTGGTCAGAAGACTCATAAAATCTCAGACGCTGGCCCAAATGCTCCAGAGCCCATCTCACCAGACTGTGGCTCCTTCGATACAGCTATCCATTCCTCCTCCGACTCATCTCTCGAGTTTGGAGCCGGAGTTTGTCGGAACCGTGACCTTGCCCATGTCGGAGCCGATACTTCCTCCTTTGGCTCCGGTGTTGTCGGTTCCGACCTCTTCGTTGGTTCCATCTGTGGAGAGGTCCGGGCGCCGAGACTCCATTGTCGGCTCCGAGGGGGCAACATCGGACCCTTGTCTGACCCCGCTCTCCCTCTCGGAGCTTCAGCTCTGGTTAGTTCGGCCCCGACATCATTCTCGGAGCCTTCTCTGTCAGTTCCGGGGGTGGTTCCGGTCTCTTCGGAGCCGGGGCTACCTTTGGTATCTGATGGAGGAGCCTTCGAGGTGATGAGGAGTATGCTGGACCCAGTGTCCACTCCAAGGTTAAGTTCTGCGGCTCCTCCCTCTGTAGTGCCTGTTACGGTCTCTGGTCATCCTCCTACACCTGACAGCAGAGATCCAAAGCATAGGGTACCCACCTTGGGTGTCTCCTCCTCTTCCGAAGGCTCCCCTGAAGTTTCAGGGGAACCCCCTAGGAAAAGAAAGTGCAAGAGGAAGCACATAGACTCCCCCGAGTCTGTCATGTCGGACACCGACTTGGATGAGTCAGAAGGTTCCCCCAGATCCCCCTCTGAGGATGTCTCCTTTTCAGACATCCTGGAGATCCTAAGACAGAGGGGAAATTGGTCCACTCTCAAACCTTCCAAGGACGAGTCGGTTTACCTTGACGTCTTTGGATCTCGCCTTTCCACCTCCTGGGTGTCTCCCCCTTTCGTCCCACTAATGGAGGTAGTGGCTAGAAAGGCATGGGCAGCTCCTGATTCAATGGAACCTACTCCTACGAGGCCTTCTAAATTCATTTCTGCACCAGATGACAAATCCTTTCTCACCAAAGGTGTTTCAGTTGATGCTATGTGGTAGCAGCAGCCACTCAGAAGGAATTGGCTGATCCTTCTGTATCTGTTCATCCTCCTAACAAAGAGTCCAGGACCATGGACAGGTACGGCAAGCAGACCTTTGCTTCAGCGACCTTTTCTATGTGATCGCTGAACTATTTATGTCATTTCACCCGACTTCAGAGAGACTTGCTCAAAGAGCTGGGTGAAACGGTACAGGATCCTTCTGCTGTGGGGTTTAAGGACAAAATAAACTCTCAGCTGGCTACCCTGAACTCCATTGTTAACTCCTCCATGCGGCTTATCTCTTATGCAGCCGATGGAGCGAGTAGGGCCGCTGGCACAGGCATTGCATTGAGACGTCACTCTTGGATGCGACTCTGTAACTTTGCCGATCCCTTCAAGGCATCCTTCACCAACACCCCCTTTGACGGTTTGGAATTGTTCGGACCTCAGGTGAAGAATACCCTCACCAGATGCGAGCAAGATGGTAAGATTCTCTCTGCCGTGGGAGTCCCTTTTTCCACGCCTTCTAGACCTTATCCTAAGGGACAGAAGGGAAGAAAGATGTGGTTCCGCAAACCTCAGGGAATCGCGCCTGCCGCACATGGTGAATTTCCCCCTAGAGGCAGAGGGGAAAATAATAACAGACGCCGCCCCAGGGGCAGAGGGGGTCCTCAGAACCAGGGCTCTAGCGAATCTTTTCCTGACCAACCCTTTCAGCATCCCTGAGAAGCTGCCCGACTGTCCGCCTTTGGAGGCAGTCGGGGGAAGATTATCTCTGTACCCGGAAGCCTGGCAATCCCTCTCCCAAGACACATGGGTACATAAGATCATATCCGAGGGTAACAAAATCCCTTTCACTTTCCCTCCGGTACAACCGCCAAAACCCCTACCCAGACGTACCACCCACACAAAGGGGTCAGGCTCAGCTAGAAATAAAAAAGCTGTTAGAAAAAAAGAGTCATTCAGGCAGTCCCAGCAGATCAGCTAGGATCCGGAATCTACTCCAGATTCTTTTTGGTACCAAAAAAGACAGGAGAATGGAGACCCATATTGGACCTCAGCAGGTTAAACAACTCTGTACTAAAGACAAAATTTTGGACGGTAACACTGCAGTCCATTCTACCCTTTTTGGGCAGAGACAACTGGATGTGCTCGTTAGACCTCCAGGACGCGTACTACCATATAAAGATACACAGGTGCTCCAGGAGGTTTCTCCGCTTCCGGCTGGGAGTCAGTCATTTTCAATTCAGGGCCCTGCCCTTTGGTCTCACCACAGCCCCCGGGGTGTTCACCAAATGTTTGGCAGTGGTCACAGCTCACCTGAGACAGAAAGGATTCCAGGTGTTTCCATACTTAGACGACTGGCTCATTTCCGCTACCACCAAACAGGATCTCATAATGGCCAGGGATTACACTATTCAACTTTGCAACAGTCTGGGTATTTCTATAAATTTTGCAAAGTCCTCCTTGTCACCTTGTCAATATATAAACTTTATAGGCGCCGTATTAAACACCACAGAAATGTCTGCAACATTACCACATCAGAGAGTGACAGACATAAGGCGGAATGTTCAGCCCCTGTTTCAGCCCAACAGAGTCCAAGTCAAGCTAGTATTGAAAGTGTTGGGCATCATGGCGGCGGCGATTCTTCTACTTCCATTAGCCTGCTTCCACATGAGGCTCCTTCAGTGGATGCTGTTTTCTCAGTGGTCCTTTCAACAGCTACCAATGACCCACAACATTTTGATAACCCCATCTTGCAAGAAACATCTCTCCTGGTGGATGGTTTCCCCCCAGCTTTTTCAGGGCAGACCCTTTGTTCTCCACCCTCCAGTTGCCACTGTCACAACGGATGCCTCCCTGATCGGGGGGGGGGCATTATCAGGGCAGGACGTTCCAGGGCACTTGGCAATAGTCAGAATGCCACCTGCACATAAATGTCCTGGAGATGAGGGTGGTGCTTTTGACGTTGCAAGCCCTTCAGAGCTCTCTTCCCACGGGGACTATAGCAATTCAAACGGACAATATGTCTGTGGTGTGGTACATAAACAAGCAGGGCAAGGTCCTACCCCCTCTGTCGAGAAGCACTCAGACTTTGGCAATGGGCGATTTCATCTCAACGGTTTCTGATAGCAACGCACATCCCCGGAAAGTCCAACGTCATAGCAGACAGATTGAGCAGAACTATCCTCATGCCTCACGAGTGGTCTCTAAATCAAGCAGTAGCAAACGGAATTTTTCGGAAGTGGGGCCAGCCTTGCTGCGACCTTTTTGCAACTCCCCAAAACAGCAAGTGCCTCGACTTCTTCACACTTTTTCCTCTACCAGGCCAACCCCCCAGAGACGCTCTTGTTCACGTTTGGCCCCGGGGTCTTCTTTATGCCTTTCCTCCCTTTCCATTGATCCCACAATTAATTCAGAAAGCAACCGCATTGAGATCCAAAATGATCCTCATTGCCCCGTTTTGGCCTCGACAAGTTTGGTTCCCGTTCCTGCACAAATACCTACTGGATCAGCCTTGGCATCTGGAACCCCTTCCAGATCTGTTGACCCACCTCACGGGCAAGCTGCATCAGTCTCTACATTCCATCAACCTCACAGCTTGGTTGCTCCACTTCCAGCCATAGCCAGGCTTCCCCTTATTTCTCCTCCTGTTCGTGATATCATTCTGGCTTCCCATAAGTCCAATACTAGGAAGACTTATGCGAGTAAATGGAAGCGTTTTTCACACTGGGCACAAACTAGGTCCTTAGACCCTTTCCATGCAACCATTCATGAGGTTTTTGACTTTCTGGCGGAGCTTTTTCATTCAGGGTCATCATCGGCCACTATCAGGGTACAATTAGCAGCCATTGCTAATTTTCATGTTGGACTCTCAGAAGCAAATATTATGTCCCACAAACTCTGTAAAGCCTTTCTCAAGGGCATCTTTTTGCTCAGACCTCCAGCCAAAAGATCCACCCCCACAATGGGATTTGAATTTAGTTCTAACCTCACTAATTCTGCCCCCTTTTGAACCTGCAGCTTCTTGCTCCCTCAAACTTCTTTCTTGGAAAACGCTGTTTTTAGTAGCTATAACATCTGCCAGAAGGGTATCGGAACTTCAAGCCTTGTCTGTCCGTCTTCCTTATTTGGTTTTTCATAAAGACAGGGTAACTCTCAGAACAAACCCTTCCTTCCTACCAAAAGTGTTATCAGAAGCAAATCTAAACCACTCCATTGATTTGCCTGTCTCTTTCCCAGACTATACCAACAGGGCTGAACAAAAATTACATTCATTAGATGTTCATCGCCAATTACGGTATTCCCTAGACAGGACAAAACAATTCAGAAAGTCAGACCAGCTCTTTCTCTCTTATGCTGCAGGTAAGAAAGGGCTTCCGGTATTGAAGGTTACTCTTTCCAGATGGCTGACATCTATTATTACCTTGGTCTATGAGTTGAGACACAGGCAACTTCCCTCTAGGCCTAATGCTCATTCAACCAGGGCACTATCAACTTCAACGGCGTTTCAAGCAAGGTTACCACTAGATGCCATTTGTGCAGCAGCTACATGGGCGTCCAAACATACCTTTATTGCCCATTACAAGCTTGATTTAGCCTCCAGAAATAGAGCTGATTTTGGTTCCACTGTACTCAGGAGTCTGTTCCATTGAGCCACCCAGGACTAAGATGCTAGGGACGCTGTCCCATCCAGCAAGAATGAAGGTGAGAATGACAACTTAACATTAAGAAGTTATGTCTTACCATAACGTTCCATGTTAGTTGTCTTCTTCTCGCCTTCTTTCTTGCGTCCCTCCCTCCTGCCCCCTAGACTGGATAGACTCGAGGATTCTGAGTCCTTCCATTTCTGGAGATACAATATGTTGCGTTTTTTCCTTGTACCCTTAGTGTTACTAGCAGGTAATCTGTACTCGTAAAAGAGGATTATAATATTATTATTATAATATTATTATTTATACTATGTCTTAGCTTCCAAACGAGATCTGGGGAGTTAGCGCATGGTATTGTGGGATATAGGGCTGCCTCGAGCCGGTAAAAATAGCTCTCGAGCTATAGTATAGGCCGAGTCGGAGCCGAGGATCGGCTCCGAACCCATCCAGCAAGAAAGAAGGCGAGAAGAAGACAACTAACATGGAACGTTATGGTAAGACATAACTTCTTATTATGGCACAAGGATAATCTGAAAATATTTGCTCCATTGCATGCTGAAAGATTTCACTTGCAGAATGTATCCCAAATGGCATCCTTATGAATCTGTATCTGCCAAATGGAGTACTGAAAGTAGGCAATAATGAGGATTTGCAGTCGAGCATCACTTGCTAAAATTAACTTTTTGCATCTAAGACAGAAAAACAGTGGCACTCGGCATTAAGGCTGCTACTTCAACTGTACACATTGAATGTTGTTGTCTCTTTAATGCTTTGTTCAAATCTCTTTGGTCAATATGTATTCTGATTTCGTTTGACCCTTTGTTGTGGGCTGCTACCATGGACAACACCAATTCAGTTGGTTCTGTGACTGGACAAATTACACCTTGCTGCACCATTTTTATCCAACTGAGCTTTAACTGTATCCTGCATAGCTATCAGACCTTTTCTTGCTGGTGGAGTTTTCCTTCTCCATTGTCCTTGGAGTCTTTTGTCTTCCAAAATAAAAAAAAAACACTCAAAACAAGGAGCTCAGCTTCCAAAAACCAACACCAAGGGCAAGTTTCTTATGTTACTTTATTCTGGTACCTCAGCATTTTGCCTTCAGCGGAATAATGTGACATTACAACACACCATCTTTTATACACACCTCCTTCTAACCAATTTGAGTTAATTAATTAATTACCAAGCAACCATTACAAAAATTACAAACACTTTAGCCACTTAAAACATAAACTTTAAATTAAAAAAATTTAGAGGCTTAACGAAACCCATAGCAAACTAAAGCACTTCAAAAATCTAATGCATTAAACATTGTTTTACAAATATAGTCCTAAACAGTACATTATTAAATAACCTTGGTCCTTAAATACTTATATTACTTTAGATTAAATAACACAGTAAGCCACAGTGCATAGTAAAAACAGTATTTATAACCATTAAAATATGGCTACCAGTACAAGTGCAAAAGTGTTATAAAGTTAAATATCTATCGATATTCATACCCCTAGGTTGCAGTGTTCTAAAATTTATTATCATCCTACATTCCAAACTGTCCAACTCATTTTTAAGCTTCCCCCATGCTCCATAAATGATTGTGCTAACACACTAAAAAACAAACTTTTGTGACAGCCCCCCCATGCATAGAAACAAAATGTCCCGTTACCGGACTCAGGCAATTTCTTTTTCTGATATCCCTTAGATGCTCCATGATTCTCACTTTAACTTTTCTTTTAGTTTTCCCAGTAGACCACTTAACCTTTTCACAACCACATCCTATAATATAAACAACACCCTGCGAATTACAGTGAAAAATCACTCTGGCTATATAGAAGTTACCATTTATTTTCGAGTCATCAAGATTTCTAACTCTGCTGCAAATAGTGCAGTTTCCACATGAACGCATACCCACTCTGTCTACTTTAGTAAATTGGGCAAAATTTTCATTTAATATTTCCCTTGGATTACTATACCTCTCATAAGAAAAGGTCACACGGTTAGGAAAAAGTCTACCTACACTACCATCTTCCTTCACCATATATGAAAACTTACTGATCACATCCTCCACAACCTGAGAGAACGCAGAAAATTTTGTTATGAAGAAAAGTTTCTCTTCTTTGTAACTTTGTTCATAGTGCTCCCTTCCAGTCTCTGATCTTGTTGATAGCCCTGATTTCTGTTATTTGTTCTCCCAACACCAGTTTTCCGAACAATTTGAACTGGCCTTCAGGGTATCCCCTAACTCTCAGTCAACTAGCAGTTTGTTCTAAACGTGCCTATTGTAAAGATTCATCTGAAGTGTTTTGAAAAATCCGTTTAAACTCACCCTGAGGTAAAGCTTTAATCAAGTGGGGAGGGTGCATGCTCTTGCCATGTAAAAAGTTATTCACTGAGGTGGCTTTCCTGTGGGGTTTATATTATTTTGGTACCTTTTGCTTGTGTGTGTAATAAAGTCCTTTGCCCTCCTCCTGTATGAGAGAAGTGTTGTTTAGAGCTTTTTTAGATGGGACAAACTCAGTATGAGGGGTCAGTTGAGAAGCTAGAGATTGCAGGTAAGGGAGGCGGAGCCTGGTGAGTTAAAGTAATAGAAATTCATGGGCCATCCATAAAGCCCAGCAGCCCTGGGGCCACTAAGCTACTGACTGGCTAGTGTTCAGATGCCCAACTTGGATTACCTGGAATAGTTCTGTTGTATGAAAGCTGGGCATAAAGCCAGTCAGCCTTGACAAGCATCTTGTTTGCTCTGTACATCCTATTTATGCTCCTTGCACAAAACACATGGCATAAAAGGGACATACGTATACAACTACCCAGAACTGAATTGTCCCAGGAGAGAGCAATCCTCATAGAATGTAGGAGTCCATGGACATCCAGAAGGAAAAAAGGCAGGATAAAGAAGAGGTGATTGGAGGGAGGGAGCAAATACTTCAACAGTGAAGAGAAGGACATCTACTGTTATTGTAAGATTTTATACAACTGTACTATGTTTTTCTGTTATCATTGTTGCAGTATTCTTGAAAGCAGGGAGAGTAAAAAAGCTCAAAAAGTAGAATGAGAGATGGAAGACTGACAAGAGCCCTCAACAGACCCACATAAAATGGTTTCAGCAAAACCTGCTCTGGCCCTAGAACCCATATCCAACTTATAATGCTTCGTATAGGTATGCACTGAAGACCAAGTAGCAGCTTCAAGTATGGACTTGGTGTCCAACCCCTTGAAGGAGGCAACAGCCCTAGAAGAATGAGTTCTAACCAAAGCAGAGACTTGCCATGAAATGAATAACAGAAAAAAAAATTGCCATAGATTTCCAGAAGGAGATGGTTTTCTTAGAAACAGCCAAACCCAAAGACCTGGGATGAAAGGAAACAAAAAGTTGATTGGACTAATGAATAATCTTAGTTTTATCCAAATAGTACTCAAGGTGTCTGGACAAATCCATGGTATGTAGGATCTTCTCAGTAGCAGACTGAGGAAAAGGGAAAAAAGGAGGGATTTGTACCAAATGATTTAAGGACAACTCATTTGCCACCTTAGGCATAAAAGAAGGCTTAGTATGAAGGGACACCCTGTCCCTGTGAAAAAAAAAAAAAACAGAAAAGGAGGAATGGCCATAAGGGCCTGGAGCTCAGAAACCCTCCAAGTAGAAGTAAGAGCCAGCATCAAAACAGCCTTCTAAATACAGTGTTGCAAAGAAGCAGAAACTGCAGGCTCAAAAGGAGCCCGAATCAATTTTTCCAAAACAAAATTAAGGTTGCAAGGAGGAAGAATAGGCTTTCTTGGAGGCCTAATATGCAGGACCCCTTTAAGAAAATGTTGACCTCAAAATGAGAAGTCAAAGCAGGAGTCAAGGGCAGACGAGCAGAAGTGGCTGACAGATGGGCTTTCACAGAAGAATAGGCCAAGCCAGACTGGAGCAGCTCACACAAATAAGAGACGACCAGAGAGACCCCCACTGAAAAAGGGTCCTGTTTACGAGCATAGCACCAGACCAAAATCCCTTCCATTTGGACATATAAGATTTTTTGGTTGATGGTTTTCTTAGCTCCTGTAAAGCCGTGAGCACATCGTCAGAAAAGAGGTTCTGAAAAGGGATCAAAACCCTGTCACCCACAATGTAAGTTGCAGAGTGGACAAGTGGGGATGGGAGAGATCCCCTTATCCTGTGTGAGGAGATACAATCGCTGAGGTAACTTCTGATGATTGCCCCTAGCGAGATGCATTAAGAGGTGGGACCAGTGCTATCACAGCCAAAAGGGAGTCATTAGCAAGTTTTTTGGTGGAGTCCAGCTGAATCTTCTGCAGATTCTTGGAAACAGAAGAAGAGGAGAGAAAGCATAAATTAACCTCCCGTTTCATGGAAAGGACAGGGTGTCTGTTTTCCAGGCCAGATGGCATGGCACTTTGGAAAATAAGAGAAGAAACTGGCTGTTCAGAGCAGAGGCAGAAAGATCTACCTGAGGAATACTCCACCGACAGACAGTCCATAAATATTTCTCTGTGCAGCATCCCTTCGTGAGCCTGTGTTTTGGACCTGCTCAGAGAGTCTGCCACAAGTTTGTGCTCTGAAGGAATGTATACTATCTGAAGAGTTAACTGATAACTGAGAGCCACTTCCCAAGCCTGAAGTGCCATCCTGCAGAGAAGGTAAGATTTTGTTCCCCTCTGCATGTTGACATACCACATCACTGTAGTCTTGTCTATGTGTACACCTTCAAAGGGCCAGAGAGAACATGAGGTGAAAAGCCTGAAGATCAGAATGGGAACCCTCATCTCTTTGCTGTTGATATGATCTGATTTCTGATGGGGAGGACAAAGACCCTGATCTTTAAGGTGACCAAGAGATGCCGTCCACCCCATGTCCAAGGCACCGATGAACAGCTCATGAGAGGTGACTGGAGGCTGGGTTGAGAGGGAACTGCCGAATCCATGGAAGGAGAAGTACACTGAAAGTCAGAGTGTGACAATGCTGCAGCCAAATTGGCTTGAGGTACCATTGAAGCTTCCACATATGCAGTCTGGTAAGAGGAAGCATTGAAAAAGAATAGGCCATGAATCCCAGGGCCCAAAGAAACTCCCTGGCTGGCTTGGCAGTCAGGGAAAGAAGAGACTGAAAGAAGGCTGTCAACGACAATACCTTTGGTGGAGGAAAAGAGGCCAACATTGGCACCATCTGAATCCTGCAACCCAGATACACATGATCCTGAGTTGGAGACAGGATGGACATTTGAAAGTTGAAAATAAACCCCAGACTTTGAAGAAGAGAGTTGATGAACTGCAGATCCTTCTACAGTCGAATGAGAGAAGGCGCCTGAAGCAACAGGTCATTTAGATAACGAAAAATCTGAATACCTTGGAACCTGCAGAAGGCAATCTCAGGAGCTAGGTGTTTTGTGAATACCCTTGGGGCAGTAGAGAGGCCACAGGGCAAAGCAGAAAACTGAAAATGAGAGGAAGACATAGAGAAACATAAAAACTTCCTGTAGAGTGAGTGAATAAGGATATGAAGGTAAGTAACTTTCAGATCCAAGGATACCAGAAAAGCCTAGGATAATAAAAGAGGAAACAAAAGAAGGGATCGTGAGAAAGGTGTTGAGCCGAGAGATCCAAAATAGGTCTCCAAGTCCCCTCCTTTCGAGGAACCAGGAACATCTGGAATAAAAACACCATTCCACTTGGGGGGGTACAGGTCGAATGGTTTCTTTGTTCATCAGAGACCCTAGAACTTCCAGAAATGAGGAAGTTGCTCTAGAGGAGGTTGAAGAATCCCAGAAGGAGGAGGGAGAGTTTTCCATACCATGAAGTAAGCCTGACGGATGATTGAAAGAACCTTTGAAGTGATGAGATGCTACTTTGGAAGACAAAGGGAGAGCTGAAGAGACACAGGAACCTGGTCTAAAGGTGGGGTGAGGGGTGAATCATCAAAGGGAAAGAGGCTTATTAGACAAGGAAGGCTTCTGGGCCACAGAAATCTGAGAAGCCTTAGCAAAGGGGCCCGCCTTCATCCCCTCCTGCCCTTAGAGGTCTGGTGGGGATGCCTGCAAACAAATGTAGATCTAGAAGGATAATTCCTCTGGGACTTAGGGATAGGAGAGACAAAAATATGTTTAAGGCCTTGCAAGGCTTTGCCGTTCTCTTGTAGAGACTTAAACAAGTCGTCAGCAGCAGCAGTCCCAAAAAATGAGTATTATCCAAAAGAGCATCCAACAACTTGGCCTTAATGTCCTCAGGAAGAGACTGTAAAAGCCATGAATAAAGCCTCATGACGGACCCAAAAGCCGTGGCCCTTGAAGAGGGCACCCAAATAGAAAAGACACTGGGGAATTCCTTATGGGGAATCTGCCTCCCACACTGACATTTTCCCCTTTTGGATGACATGAACTCTAGGTAGTGATAAAAAATACAAGACCAAGAAGGAAACTTTTAAAAGATAAAAGAAAAAAAAAATAACCCCAACAGGGTACTTATGTGGGGTTCTAAGCAGTCAGAATAGCAACAAAATGTTCCAAATAACTGGCAACAACAGTGTTCGAATTGGTGCAAAAGAAGTTTTGGGTAGTTGCGTCTGTACATCCCTTTTATGCCCTATGTTTTGTGCAAGGAGCATAAATAGGAAGTATGATGCAAACAAGATCTTTTTCAAGCTCTTCAATACTGGCCGAGCGATGGTCTGCCTGGGAAGGGACATCCCTTCTTTCCAGAATACTGCAACAGTGATATAGACATACATAAAGGACTGCACAAAAAAGAGGGAGACAGAAAAGACAGACTAGGCTAAGAAGGAATAGTGGTTGACCAACAAAGAGGCTAAGATAATAGTCTGAATAATGAAGAACAAGACATCAGAAGCACATACCAGCTTCTGAAAAGTGACAAAGCAGATGGCACAAAAAAACTCTGTCAGGTTGTAAGGCACAGAGAGAGAAAAAAATAAAGAAGATAGTCAGTAGGCACTCTTTATAAGGGATGGCAGCAACAACATGCTCACCAGTCCACAACACATTGAAGGCAGATGTAAGGAGTGTCCTGCAGGTGTGTCATTTATGCATTGAAAGTAGACTTTCCTGTTATAGTGAAGGCACTGCATGGATTTTAATTCTGTTAGAAGAACTGTACATATGTATATAATGTAAATGTTTTTCCTCTTTTCATGTATTGTATTTTCAGAATTCTTTTACTGTCTGTATTTTGTATCTTTTACTGCTTGTATCGTTTATTCATTTCTGTTATTTTAGTACTGAACTTTTTTTTTTACTTCTGTTCATTTTCTGTCTCTGAAATTGGCTCACTGTGTATGAGTCCACACTTTGGTTAACAAACATAAATGAATAAAATAAATGATCACTAATACTGAGTGGTAGGATGTCAAGTGTGTGTATTCTGATGGAGTTATGTTGAATAACTAGGTCCAAAAGAGTGATTAGTGTAACAAGATTTGTGCCCTTCAAACCAAACTTGACAAGAAAAAAGCTCCGAAGCTGTTACGATACATTTATTTGTATATTTTACATTTTCATTGATTTAAATAGCCACAGCTGTTTAAAATGCATGACAGTACTGCTGCTGAATAATACCAGCAGTTGGCAGTGCTGGTGCTTTTTTATTGCATTGTCGATTGTGCCCTCTCCCGCAAAAGCATGTCCTATAGGTACGGTTCTGGTGATTTTTTTCTGGACTTCATTCATTTGGGTGGTCTGTACTGTCAAGGTCGGCCACTACTGAAGTCAGATTCTGTGGGCATCTCATTCCTGTAATCTTGTCTGTCCCATCGTATGCCAAATGAGAGGATCGAGTCAATCATCAGGCCTCGGATCCTCCTGCAGACTGAATAGAGGAGTAGATGTCTATGGGCTGTCATACTTCAGGCTATTGTCACTGGAAATCAGATCATCTGCATTTTTTCTCTCAGATTTTTAGTTATTTTATTTTACATTCATTACCACTGGCGTCCTGGGAGAAAAGATCCATTACTTGTTATCAAAATTTATTTGTAAGCATCTCAGAGTCATGTGCATCCTACAGCAAGTCATATACTGACATATTGTACCCTAGTACCATGAATTACTGACATGTTGATTATTCAGAAATGTGAGTAGATATGCAATGTGGTAATGTGCATCTGAAGAACTCCATTGTCTTTTTGCTTATTGCTTTTCCCACTCTTCACTGCAAAAGGTGATGAGCATCCCTTCCCAGTTTCTCCCTTTTTACTGTTTCCTTGGGAGAGATGAGCAGACCATTATTTTAGGATATACATTTCTGCAGTTATTTTATCGACAGCATTTTTTAAATATGGAATAATGATGTTACTAGTCTGCAAACATGTTTATGTTTTCTTAATAGTTGTATTTGAAAAGTAGGTGATAAACTGTTTTTATAAAAATGTAACTCTTAGGTTGAAGAAAAGTTTGGAGTCAACCTATCACAACTGGGCAGTATGGTTATAACCAAAAACATAAGGCACTGGAAGGTTCACCAGATAAAACCACAAACTATGAGAACACAACAAAACGAATGCCTTAACCGAATCACTGCGTTTTCGTCAGTACAACTTCATCAGATGAACATACCAATTTCTACCACCATTTTTATATAGTCCTTGATTAATCAATTAACAAAAATCCTAAGATTAAAGCCACAGTACATTAAGTGCATGAGAATAAGGTGCAGTAGATGAAAGAACCTTGTTTAAAAACATTAAAAAAAACTTAAGTGCATACTGAACTTTGCAAATGAAACTTAAGGTCCACATAAAAAAAAAAAAAATATATATATATATATATATATATATATATGTAAAATGCATAATATTAAATGATACTCATAAAACTGAAAGTCTTAAAAGTGAATATACAATTACATAAGACATTGTATAAAACAGCACCTCTGCTGGATAAAACCATTAAAAGTATAAAAGTGTGTTTGAATAAAACTACCCACCATTTTCCAAGTTTAGCTGCCCTCAACTTTAAAATGTGTCTCCCAAGGGCCACCTCTAGGGTCAGTAGGCACTGTCTCAATTACAAAACAATAAAAATCTGCTACTATACAATTCAAAGTGTGTTTATATAAAGCATTGTTTATATTCATCCTTCTTTTGTCGTATTTATGCTCATACATTCTCAGTTTTAGTTTTCGCCTGTATAAAACGCATTGCATTTTCCACACAAAGCCAAATAAATGATATCCCGTGTGTTGCAGTTGGAAAAACCTATGGTCTTAATAAACCTATTTCTAACCTTCAGATAGTGTGTGTCAGCAGTTTTGACATAAGTACATTGAGTACATGCTGTATGCTTATACTGAGCAGTTGCAGATGCTTTAATTGTAGAATATGTAGGGTCACTGCAGGTCACCAGTACTGTTCTTTTTCAATAGCTTTAGAAAAAAAATAAACATCCAGGACAATTTGTTATAATTTATCCTTTGTTGTATGTGTAACTCAGTACAATGGGTATGAAGCATTTTATGTGGAGATGACAAGTTAAAAGTTTGTATATATGAACACATTTGTGCTAAGTATAAGGACATTGCTAATGCATTATATAAACATTTCATTAATTGTTCGATATGCAAAAGGTTTTACTTTTGTTTTAGAGGTTAGGTAGAAAAAGGTGTTAGAGTAAGTGACAGGGAGTTAGCACTGGAATACGGGGAATGTTGCTGAAACATTTGAGAGCATCTGTATTTCCTGGATATGGAGAATGTTGCTAGTAGATAAATTTGAGGTCATCTATATTCCCTGGATTAAATGAAATTATACATTTTAAAAGTGCACAAAAATAGAAGCCTTAAACATTTGAATTAATTTTGATAAATTTTTTTATGCAAAGTTTAATATCGATTCTTGCATGTAACTTAAAGTCTTTAACAATAAGATTACTACATTAGAACATCTCATTTATTAAACTTGATTATTTGGTGTTTTAACTAGCCTTAAAAGGACTGTTTTAATTGGTATAGTTCAGTCTGAAAAAGTCTTCACTAAGATGAACTTGCTTACTGAACTTGTGGTTTGAATAAGAGTAGCTTCATTTTCCAGCTCTTACATTGCCATTTGTCTTTGTTTTAATTCTGGTGTTATAGTTTTGTAGTTCCTACAGTTAGTGCTCTGAATTTTTGTTTGGCTCCCTTTAGGAATCAGGTTGGCATTGATCACATACATGTTCATGATATTTGCTGTTTCCATGAAACTGCGTTCCTTTAAAAAATACAGCAAATTTCAAATAAAGTTTGTTTTTTGTAATGAGTTTGCATCCCCCCTCAAAATAAAAAAACATGATCCACATCTTAGTATCTGCACTTCTTAGAGATTTGTAATTTGTTGTGTAGGTGATGTGGAGAAACGTTAAACATTATTTTGGAACTGGGTCATTTCAAGAGTCAAAATTATGTCCAATCCATAAAGTGCTGTATCATGCAAAGGAAGTAATATTTCCTGGTTATGATGCAGCAGTCTTGTATTCCAGCAGTTTTTTTTCTCACTACTTAACACTTCTCATTCTTGACATCTGGGTTGTTCAGTAGTGGTCTCTAAGTATCTGAACTGCATGTAATAAAGTAAGGAAGTGCTATAGAGACAAATGGATGAAAATCCAGACATACATATGTTAAGTCTGACATTGCCATTATTCAAAATATTCCCTTTTCTTCAAGGTATGGCAGTCTCCGGTTTAGTATATGTAAATTTGGTGAGTATGGGGCGCTAGCTCCCCACTTCAGAGAGGTGCAGGAGGGGTTTTGCAATGCAAAAAAACAAGTTTAAAGGTGAAGAGCGCTGTTCGATAGTCACTCTATTCCTGCGTTTTCATTCTTTTTTGTTTTTTGGCATGCCAGGACTTGGCACTGAGAGTCCCAACATTTCAGTTGGGTGCCGCTGTTAACCCTTGTAATGGAAATATAATATACAGAATTGTTTTTAGTCTGTAGTTATAACTAGTTTGTATTTGAGAAATGGATGTAAAAGAATTCATTTTTAAAACAGTGCAAGACAGATTGTTGATTTCAGAGTGTAATCTCTGTGCTGGATGTATTATACAGAGGGTTAATGTCAGATCTTTGATTATAATTGTGAGATGTGTTTTCAAGCAATGAACTCAGGAAGTTCACCTTAAGAGCAAAGCTCAAGGAAGTGATGAGTTTCTTGAACCCATTTTGAGAGCACACAAGAAGTGATTATGTTCAGCATCACAGTCATAATTCTTTGTAATACCAGGGGAGTTTTAGCTTCCTCAGTACACTATCAGTGGGGAAAAAGTGTAGAAGTATGACTTGACCAACAGCTTTGAATGCTGTTGGTTAATTGGGTAGCATGAAGTGTTTTGCAGTTTTCAAAGCTGTTAGTACTTTTTTGATGTAGTTATCTGGTGACTCTTGTGTGACAGAGCAAGCATCAGTTTTACTTTATGACAGTGAGGTTTGTACATTTAGAACCTTGCTATAACAACCTTGTTGTAACTAGCCTCTCAATATATATAGTGTATTTCTCTGTCACTCTTAGAGCATAATCAGAACACTCCATATGTTGCAATTTGTTTTCTAGCTTGTAGTGAAATTGGTGTTGCAAAGATGTTAATGCCAATTTGTGAAATGATCCCATGCTATTTAAAGTTGAGTATCAACACACTTTTTTCAGATTTCCAACAAAACTTCCACTTGTAATATCATTAGGGTAGATATTCATTAACTGTATGCAACACCTGACTGACTTATTGCATGTAGTTGTTAGGTAAAAAAGGATTTGAAATGTAATAAACCACCCACTCCTCATCCCATGCATCTTGGAACACTGATGACCACTTCTTACATGTTACAACTTTCAAATTCAGGGAAAATGCAAAGTCACATGCCATTTTATTTATTTAATTTATTTATTCATTTATTTATTTATTTTTGGCCATTTTATTTATTCTAGTGGTTTCCACTTTCAAAGTAAACTTAATCGATGTGCTGAGTACCACTTCTGTTTACCTTTAAAGTGAAAACTTAAGTAGGAAAGTGAGGCAGTAACACAGCTGGCTGCTTCAAGATTCCTTTTAAAGCAGATTTCAGAGTGAGTTGCTGAGATGTTTCAGTTTGTAAAGGATTATTTTAATGTATTCAGAGTAATGCAGCAGCACTAAAACTTGAGATAAAATGATTGTGAACAAACTGACCTAACTTTTTGCACTCAGCATCACTAAACTTGTCAGTGTATACTACTCAAAGTGGCAAAATAAACAAACACTGACCTAAGCCTTTACTGTTATTGAACTTGAAAGCAGCTACTAAGTTCACAGTGTGTAAAGGCTTTAGACTGTAAATAAAGCATTTAAACATCATTGATTTCCTGATGAAGTCCGGTAGTGAATTTTAACGAACAGCTAATCATGTCTGCATTCTCCTGCAACATGAGAAGTCACCGGAATGAGAGAGAGATAGTAGGGTTAGAGGCTGTATCAGCACTATACATTTTCTTGTATATCCATTCATTCATCTGGTCAATCCAATTAATGGAGTGCAAGAAGTAGTAATTAAGTAATGAATGACATAATTTGAACATGTGCCCACTTGTGCCCTGTAACCAAGACACCTCTGCCTGCAATGCTGCCATATGTAAGCAGACATTTTTATTTTCTGTGTTGTGTTCCGTCTGTCTGACTGACTAAGCATCCTTCTAATATTACTCACTGCTTTGTTATAGTCCTTACCACATAACCACTGATTCCAAGTACCCTTTTTTGTGTTACCACTACTGAGATCTCCACTATGTCCAAAGTTTAGATACTGCATTTCTGTGATCTGAGTGTTATGCCCTTCATATTTTAGCATAACATGTCAAATGCAAGACTGAGGACCATACTTTGCATTTCACAGGCTTATCCTTCATTTGTTTTAACCCTTTGTCACAGAGTATTTTGCATATCCTTTGCAAGTTCTCTAAAAAGATTTTTAAAAAGTAATTATTCTGGTAGTGTCTGGCTGGCACCCCCCCCCCCCCCAAATGGCTGCAACTTTAAATAAAAAGTATATTTCTGTTTTAAGAATGAAAGCAGCATTCTGATGGCAAAGTATGTTGCCATGTATTTGTAATCTTTCAGTATTGATTCCTTAGTCGTTAACTGGAAAATGTGGTCTTAGGTCAAAGTGTTTCAAATGGTTAAGCTATCCTACCAATGGGGACCAGTAACATGAAAATTGTGTGTGTTGCATTTATGTTGTAATGTAGGATCAGTTTGAATGCTGAAGTATAGTAGTCAGTGAATGCATGCATTTGTTCTGCAAATAAATAGTAATTAAAAAGTAATGCCCTAAGCTAAGTCTTACTTGTTTTAGTAACATACACCCCATGTGTGTGCTGGACAGAGTAGTGCTTTGCTTTTGTACAGTAAAGCATATACCATCTTTGTTATAGGTAGTTAACTAGGCATGTGGTCCAGGAGATCATTAATGAGATTAGCCCAGTTTCCCAACTGCCTCAGAGTACCATCTGGTTACTTGACATACTCAGAGTCGCATAGAGGCTGAGGGGATATAACTATGACAGCAGGAAGCAACTTGTTAAAGTGATTTGCCATTGTTTTCAGATGGAAGTTTAATCTCAGTGACTTGGACATAGGGAAAGCATCTTCTGTGTCCATAGACTTTAATGGCCGCAGTACTGTTCATACCTGAAGGCGCCCCATTGAAGTCTGTGAATGTAGCTCACGTTATCCTATGATAATGTCACAACTGGAAAGGCTAAATTTTTGTGGGCCGTGGTTTAATAAAAAACTTATGAAACTTTTTATTAAAAAATGGCCCAAAAAGGTAAGGAAGGGCAACCTGGAAAATCTTTGTGGCACTTGACTCATTGAATGGCACTGTATATAGAAACATTTGCAAATCACTTTAACAGCACATAGCCGTAGTCCTTTTTCCTAACTGCCAGGACAAGATGCCAGATATGTAGAGGACCAAATTACTTTTGGTTTCCTGGAGTACATGGGGCTATCATGCAGAGATACATTAGTAGTATGAGTCTAGCTCTAAACAAAAGAAGATACAAAACATGCACATAGTATACAGCACACAATACATTTGAGATGTCTGCTATTTGGTCAGAGGATAAATTTTAATGAGTTCCTAAGAACTTTTAAAATGAATGTTTAAAATACTGTTTTTTTTTTTTTGCTGAATGTTAGTTATAGAGCTCTAAGCTTTCCGCATGCCCAAATATGGAGAAGTGTGTTGTTTTTATTTGATGGAAAAGGATGCAACTGCTTCATTTTGTTAAAAGGATCGTGTTTGTTTTTGAATTAAGCGATTTTGCAGCATTTGTTACTTTTTAGCTGTAGTTTCTTCCATTTGATAATAAACGTCTACCAGCTTGAAGAAGCTACTTGCATACCAGTATGTCCTTTATTTGAACATTCATTTGCCTTCTCTCTCTTTGTAATAAAGGAAAGCAACCAGGGATGTGCCCATCACATTCTGGCCACCTGATGGCACCATTTGATTGACTGCTTACCTAGTTAGGTTTTGCATGGTACAATACAACTATAGGATTTGTAATAGATCAGCACAGAAGGGCTAAAGACTGCAAGGTATCTAGTTAATGTTGAGATGAAATGAATGCAACAGTGAGGCTAAGCTTTCCTGACCCTTCATCAGAGAATAGATGAAAAAGGGAAGAATAAGCTATTGTGCCATAGGGAGAAGATGAAATTCAAGATCCACACACACATAATCTCTGGCTCAGCCTCAGAAATGTTAATCCCTGGGTAGAATTATTTAAGCGGTAGACTGCATTTTATCATTGAAATGGTACTGTGTCAAACAGTACCTTTTTCTTTGCCTGACATTTAAACACAAATGTTATATATAGTCTCCTGTACAACTCAGTTTATCAAAAAAAATTAATGATTAAATATTAGAAAGTAAACGCTTGGAAGTTAATACAGAGACACAAAAAGTATACAGTTAATTACTCCTGTCAACGTGTCAGACCAGAGGAATACAGGAAATTGTTTTGCTACCTCCCAGCCCTAGTTGTATTGCTGGAGAACTGGCTAAGGTCACAAATGGAAGGAGGCAGGTCTCATCTTACTTCTTATTGGACAGCAGTCCACACCGATGAGTCACTGCACAGTTTGGCATGATTACCAGTCTTCACTCAGTGGAAAGCCAGAATTCAAAAGACAGGAAGTCTGAATTGCTATGTTGCCCTTGGGGGCTGGTCTCTACAGTATAGCTGAAATTCACTGATGTAAAAGTGTGGGAAAACTGGCACTGGGCCAGCTTCCATTGTACCTGAGCTGCAGAAAAACAGAAAGTTTTAGTTTTCTGCACTGTCAATCCCTCCTCACGTTCCACAGGTCTCATTCTCCACAGCTGTCAGTTCTTACCCCTCGGTAAAAGGCAGTGCATTTACCAAAATGGAAAGCAAAAAAGACTATAGTCATTTCTGGCTTTTACCCTTAAGAATTTATTTATTTATTTATCTATCAATCAGGAAACATACTAATCAGGAAAAAGTACACAAATTAAGGTTATTTTCCACATGGAGGGAGGAGTACAGTAATTGCCAGGTATATGTTAAGTAAAATAACTGTTTCATCACAAACTGTTGAAACATAAAACATACCTGAAAAAAATGAAGGCTGCACCGTGCCCCACCAAAAAAAGGAAACAAAAAGTACAGTACCAGTGTATCTTTATTTTGCAGAAAAGTGTTAGTATGTTTCTTTATATAGTGTATAAGTGCAGTTAGACATGTGTCCACATAAATGTATAGTATTGAACAGTCAACATAGTATGTTTGACCCCCCCCAAAAAAAAAAAAAAACTGAGCAGTGATGATTGATATGGCTGCGTACTTTACCAAATGGGAGAGAAAATGAGCTGGTTTCATAATCCACTGTAGTATTTTCTTTCATTCCTAGGCAGATGTGGCTAACAGGGACAGAGCAAATACATTAGTAACCAGGTGTTTTTTTTTATTTAACTCTATTTACCCTGTGTTGACTGGGCTAGTCCATTTATGCTAGTAGTTGTTTACAGAGGAAACCTGTGGTTGTATGTATACCCTGTAGGGGGAGTTTAGCCAGGACACTTATTAAATTTCCCTGCTCATGGGTCGGTGGACTACTGTTTACTTCTGACCTTTGTCAGTAATAGAGTGCAAGTGGAGAGGTGATATAGAGAGAAATGGTGGGTTGGAGACATGGGAGATTAAAATATTGCAGTTTGTAAGAGCAGGTTTGTGTTCATAAGCTGAACATAATTTGTCAGGGGCAGTGGAACTGCAAGATGCACAAATGGATTTGTTACAGAGCAGCGTTGCTCAGTGTATGAGTGAGACAGGATGAAGAAGTAATATAAAGTGATGTAGGGACTGAAATTGTGTGGTGTCTAGAGACTGACTCTGTAACAGCAGCTGAATTAAAAGGAAATAGTGTAAGAACACTGACAAGAGAAGGTCAAAAAAGAAGCAAACGTAGATGGGAATAATGCATGTGACAGGACTGCTCTATAATGGAAATTACAGGAATGCTTTGGGAAAGCCAAAGATGTATGCACCAGTAGTATAAGACGATTAGGACACTGTGATGAGTCTAGAAAGAAGAAACTTGCTTAGTATGCAGCAGATTAGCAAGGAAATAGAACCCACCAGATAGATTCAGTGCTTCAGCCAGTCAAACAAAGCATCTAGGAAAAGAAAGAGCTGATTTATCTCAGTTGGGAGACTTCATATATTTGAATTGAAAATGTGGAATTTTTGGAAAGAGTTTTATTAGACTGAAAAAAGACCATAAAGCCTTTGTTACTTGTTACTGTACAGACTGTGTAAAACATATCCTTCGTAAGTAGAATTTTTTTAAAGTGACAGAAATGGTAACAAGTGATGATATACAAGATATAATTAAATACTGCTGCCAATTTATAGGTGTAAATTGGAAATCTACCTCTCAGCTATCTCTGACATTCAGGAATGCCTCTGATTTTGGATCAAAATGTTGTTCTGTCCCTCCTAAAACTGGCAGTTTTTTAAAAGGTGGTATTACAACACCAAAGACCTTTTTCATTGCCAAAAATGCAGGCTAATTCTCATATACTTTTATTCAGTCAATTTTCAAAGTTAATAGCTGCAGTACTCTTAAAAGTGTCCCTGATTTAGGCCTTTGTCTCTAATTATTTTTGGCGTTGTCCCTGAGTATGGAAGTAAAAGTTGAAAGCTGTGGTCTATAGAACCAGGTTAGAGACTGTGGATGTAATATGGAGTTAAAATTACTAATTTGTTTATTTTCTGACATCAGCTTTGTCTTGCTTTAAAATTGCAGGGGAGCTAGAGCCTGTCCTGTCATTAAGTGGGCACAAGGCAGAGAATTAATCCTAATAAAAATGGTTTGTAAGATGTGACATAGGCTCAACTGGATTTGACAAGAAGTAACTATATAAAAGTTCAACCTGACAAACAATGTATGCATGTAACACAAAATCTGGAACTAGACATTTAACAAAAAAGTTGTTGTACATAAAAGGTGGGAATAATAACTGTTCAATACATTGATGCTTTCTGCAATGCCTTTAAATGTCAGTAGTCTCATAGATAATACAAAAAAGAATGAATAGTGAAATGTATTAAAAATGTAGAGTGCAAATAGTTGTGTTACAGGAGACACACTTGGAAAACACTGAACATGTGAATTTGATAAAGTTTTTCAGGATGGTTATTCAGCACAATATCTTTGACAAAAGAAAAGAGGAGTACTTGTATTAATTGCTAGTGGAGCTCCAATAGTGATAGAAGAGGATAAAAAAGATAGTTATGGCAGATTTGTAGTGCTAAGGGGCTACTGGCAAGGGAGGAGGATTACACTGGCATATATTTATATTCCACCTAAAACTGCTATAATGGAGTTTAAGAAAATTCTGGGAGAAATAATCGGTTTTCAGCAAGGTACATTACTTATAGGTGGAGACTTGAATTTGATTTGCAGCAGTGAAGATGTCTCTGGGAGACCCAGAAGGGTAGTATAACAAAGGATGGTAGATTTTTGAATAAATCTATGAAAATATTTGGCATGGAAGATGTGAATTCAGTAATAGGAGTTTGGAGTGAATTTACATATTATTCCCCAAGATATAAAAATTGGGCTAGGCTAGACAGAATTTACATTTCATAGGAACTTGTGCATTTAACTGAAGGTCTTAATATGCACCCAGTAACTATTTCAGATCATGCTTTAGTTGTTGTTGTTGTTGTGTCTTTCGGCTTAGGGGTCGCCACAGCGGAACTCCGGTCCGCTAATGTTTGGTAGTGGATTTTTACATGCCGAGTTACCAGCCCTGACGCACAACCTTCAACGAAGGCACACCCATTCATGCATGCCTCCACACAGAAGATGCTCTAGCTGAGAATTGAACGCAACAACATCTTGCTGTGAGGCGACAGCGCTACCACAGCACCACTACCGCGAGTTTTAGATCACAGGGTAATGAAATAAAAATGAGACACTAGTGCTTTGCCACCTATCTGTTGAAAAGAGAGGAATTTAAGGAATGGGTAGTGCAGATTATTCAGGAGCTATTCGTGAGGATAGAAATTACTTCTGAAAATATAGCTAGGGAGTGGGATAAAATTAAGGTGGAGTTTAAAAATAGGGTGGAAATAAAAGAAAGGGAGCTGTGGTTAAGAAATAACTAGAATTATTTAGAGGGACTGATGCATGGTAAAATATTGCAGAATAAGGGGAATCTTACAAAATAAGAAGATCAACTGTAGAATGCTAAGCAGAAAATAAAGGATTACCTCGATAATATACACAAATTTAGAAAGATTGCTGTTAAGCAATTGTTTTTTGATAACACTAAGCGCAGAAACTGTTAGCACAATGACTCAGGCCACAGAAAGTAGAAGGGGTTGCCGCCAAGTTTCAGGAGCCTGTAACAACAGATCCTGTAGAGGTATTAGAAATATTTTGGAAATTCTATGAAAGTCTGTTTAAAGCAAAGAGATGTGGAAATCAAGAAAAGATACAAATGGAAATGTTTATGGAAGAATTAACTATGGCAATATTAGAGGTAGGTGAGGCTCAATTACTAATGGTTAGGCTAAGAAGAGATGAGATAAAATTTGTGATGTATAACCAATGTACAGGAAAATCCCCAGGAATAGATGGTATTCCTGTGGAAGTTTGGAAGTTAGGAGGGAAAAATTGGTAAAGATCTCGAAGGTTTTGTTTAACAGTATTTTAAGAGGAGGAGAAATACCAACATCCTGGAAAAAAGCAGTGGTAGCTGTTATACCCAAAGAGGGTAAAGATCCATCAGATCCAGCTTCATACAGGCCCATTTCAATGCTAAACCATCATTACAGTGTTCATGTCTATAATGGCTAAAAGAATGGCAAAAGTAATTCCAAAATTGATAGATATGGATCAGTGTAGTTTTGTGGAGGGGAGGCAAACATTTGCCAGGATTAACAGAACATTGATCCAGAGGGAAACAGAATGTAAGAAAATGCCATTGTTTTTGGTGGGTCTTAATGCAGAAAAAGCATTTGACAGAGTAAGCTGGGACTTTTTGAGCAGGGCAATGGAAGCATTTGCATTTCCTGAAAAAATTATAAGGTTGATTAGGAGGATATTTGAGGGATCGGAGGTGAAAATTAAAGTGGGTGCGATCCTCTCTGATAATTTCTGCTTGAGCAGAGGAGCCAGGCAAGGGGTGTCCATTTTCCCCATTGTTATTTGCATTATATTTAGATCCATTGATATAGAAAATTTGTAACTCAGAAATTCAAGGATATAATTTGTATGGTAGTCAAGAAAAGCTGGCTGTATTTGCAGATGATGTTATTTTATACCTGACAAAATCAGAACAAGACTTTACAGTGTTGTGGAACAATTTGAGACAGTTTTAAATCTTTTCGGGATGCAAAATTAATGAAGTGGAAATAAAGGCAATAGCGGTAAATTATGTACCTACATATGAATTGGTTCAGCAATATCCATATTTATGGGGACATGATAAAATGAAGTATTTAGGAGTATGGATTAAAAATGAGTCTGGTGTGGCAGCTAAGGGTATGTGGGAAGAGACTAAACAAAAGATAATACAAAAACTGACAAAATGGAAACTTTGTTATATGGATATGGATAGTAAGAAACAAGCAGTTAAAACCTTTTAGTCCCATTAGTCTTAGACACAGGTCAGACATATTTTGTATCAACCAAAGAAAACATTGTGGATCGCATTTAATAAAGAGCTGAGAGGTTTTATCTGGGAAGGGAAGATGGCAAGAGTGGGATAAGCTGATTCTTCCAGTAGAACAGGGTGGATTGGGGTTACCCGATTTGAAGGGGTATTTCAGGGTTACACAGCTAAGGCTCCTATATGTTTCACAAGCAGAAGACTATAATTCAGAGTGGAAAGGGATGATGATGAAACTCAAAAAACAAGGAGAAACTGGTATTTTTGATGCAGGCCTTTACGGAGAATAAAAATATTCATACAGAATATTATAGCTATAAAGTATCAGAAAGTATTCTAAGAGCTAAGCCAACACGGGAATGGAGAAAGGAGATTCTGCTGATAAGTATGACTGCAATCGGGGATATAGACAGTAGGCAAGAGGGGGCTGGAATTTATTGGGGAAAACTGGCAAAGGAGCCAAGGTGTTGGGAGCAAGTAACTAGAGAGGGAAAGATGACAGAATGGGAAGTCACCAAGAATTTATTTGGACTGCAGGTTAGAGATCGCCTTCCCTATCAAGGATTGATATCATAGTATACAGTAGGCAAAGAGAAAGAAATTGGGGGGGGGGTCCCTAAAATGAAAGACCAGCACTAGTAGAGTTTTTTAGTAGAATATAGAACAGGAGCTGCCGTTAAAAAGGAATAATTAGTAGAGTATATAAAATATTGCATGGTAACTGTAAGAATCAATCAGAGGAGTTTAGGTAGGATTGGGAAGGGAAATTGTATAAGGAATTCACAAACAAACATTGGGAGGATATATGTATGTCTCCTAAGTATGCAACAAAATCTCGAATATTTAGGATTTTTGCTTGGAAATGTTTACATAGATATTTTTATACCCCAGTTAGACTCCAGAAAATTTTTCCTCACATATACAGCAAATGTTGAAGGTGTGATAGGGAAGAAAGAGTTAATTGGGAACATATTTTCTGGGAGTGCGGTGAGTTGGCGGACTTTAAGGATTTCCTGCGGGATGCACTGTCAGAGATGCTGAGTGGGCAGATTGGTGTGATGAGGGAGGTGATTTTTCTGAGCTATGATACAGAATCAGAACTGCCTCTAGGCATGGTAAAGCCTTGCTGTATCTAATTTTGGTGGCCGCCAGAAAAAGCAATTACTAGAAAATGGAAATCAAAGTCTAAACCAACTATACTAGAAATAGTGAATATATTAACTGAGATAAAAATCACTCAAACTGAGATCTTTAGAAAAGGGTAGGTGCAAACTACATAGGAAAAATGGGAATTGTGGGAACAATACATACAGGGAGGAATGAGATTTAAAAGAAGGCAGGATTTAAATGAGCAGTGTAATGTTTGAAAATGGTTTGACAATTATTGGGTTGATTATAAGAGATGTATGATGTCTGCAGCTGGGAGTGTGTCAGTATGGTTTGTGATGTAAAATACTTACAACTAGGATTGTGTCGATGTGGTTTGTTTTCGTTTATATAAATGCATGATTGCCTGTGTTGTAAGTGATGATTTAATAACGATGTTTCTTTAAAAAAAAGGCAGGAATTGAATCATTTATATAATGTTGCTTAGATGATATATATATATATATATATATATATATATATATATATATATATATATATATATATATAGGAATATATGTGAAGTATATTGTTTGTAAATGTGAACTTAATAAAGTTGATTACGTTTATATAAATGTAAATTTGCCTATATCACAAGGGTTAATTCAGTAAAAGTGTTTAAAAATAAAAAAAAAGTCAGAAAATTAATCCTGAAGAGGATTCTAGTCCATCACAGGAAACACACACACACACACACACACACACACACACACACACACACACACACACACACACACACACACACACACACACACACCTGTACTCGATTTGGAGGTTCACCAGTTCACCTGTATCACATTTTTGAGATTTTGAAGAAAGCCATCCTACCTGGTGAAAATTCACTTCAACACAAGGATAAGATGTAGGTCCTCCATGTAAGGGACCCTAGTCAAGAAGCCGCACTAACCACTGCACCACAATGCTGCTAAAGTTGAAAATATAATTGGAAAAATTAATCCATGCACCTGGTATTATTTCATCAAAAACTATACACAGTGTATTTTACTGGACAGCCAAAATGTTATTTGTGTAGCAATTGGGTCACTTGGTTGTACACTGCCTAGAGAGGAGATAAGAAAATTGTAGGGAAAAAGAGACATAATAAAAATGAATTTTGAGTCAAAGTGTCATAAATGCAGTACATAGAATGGGACATTTTTATTTTGGCTCAGACCTGGAGAAGGTACCAATGAAATAGCAGGGAAATGGAGAAGTGAAAAGTCTAAAAAATAATGATCAATAGGAGCATTGCTGCAGTAGCCTTAGCTATATGGGTTATATCCTGCTAAAGGTATAACAGATGGAAGTTTTTAGGGCATCTAATGCATGCCCAAACCATTAATCAGCTCAAGCTGAGCTGACTAAAAAGACAGATTTGGGCACTACATCTTTAAGAGCTTTCCAGCCAACGAAGAGCTCTCCTCTTGTAGGCTTTTGAAGATTGATAGTTGGTTAACTCTCTCCATTACTGGACAGGTAAGTTTCCATCTGGGGATGTGGGACAGGGAGACCTTACATTTTTTGCTTTTTTATGACAGAAATTGTACTCTTTCTGTGAAATAATATTTTAAACCTAGGAAAAAGTACTTCAATGACTGTCACTTAACCTTTAAGTATTTTTAAATGGAAGCATCACTTTCTGACTTCTGTGGAAAAAAAGTTGTTTAAACTAATTTAAAACTACTTTTCTGAAGTAAAGGTTATTTTATTTTTTTTTTCTTTTGGGGTGGTGTAAGTGCTTGTACTGTGTTTTTTGTGGGAAAGTTGCTTTTTTTTACTAGTTAACTGTTTTAATGATTACTGCTGCCAGGCTTCCCAGGGGAATTAAGCATCTTTTTGGCTTAACCATGGAAAAACCTATTGGTTCCTTGGTTCTTCCTTCTTCCAGCAACAAAAAGAAGAAAATGAATAGATAGTGACTTAGTCAAAGATGGGTGGCTCTGCTATGACCATTTCAGGTTCCTCAGGCCATTCATATTTTCTTTGGCTCCCTCAAGCTTAGTTCCTACATCAGCCATGGACCTGGGACTCAGCACTTCCCTGCAGCTGTTGAAATGCCCTTGGTGAGCAAGGGAAAGCACTATTGTCAGTTTTGGGATAAGGACAATGGATGCCCCTCTGCCTAGCCAGAATATGCTGCCTATCCCTAGGAAGACTTTTTTCCTAACAAAAATGGCTCTGCTTCTTCAGAAATCTGTGTCAAAAAGAAGCAAACGCTTAGACAATTTTCTTCTTCTGTCTAAGTCACTTTTGATAGGAATGATTTATTGGGCTTAGGTCAGCATTTAGTTCAGGCTCTTGACCCTTCCAGCTTAGCTGTTTCTAGTTAAAGAAAGAGATTTTTCATTTGCTGAGGAGATTCAAGTTTTTGAACCATTAAATGATTTTGAAGGGATATATTCTATTTTGTCTCGTCAGGTTTTTGATTCACATTCTGTGGATAATGTGGCTTCTGTCAGCCTCTTTGAAGGATTCTTTGTCTGAAGCTCTTTCCAGAATAAAACAGTCATTTCAATAGGAACATAAGGATATTCCACTGTCCCTGAAGAAGAATTATGATCTATTACCACTGAATACGCTCAAAACTGTGTCTGTGCCATAGACAAAATGTAATTGTACTGTGAAACTGTTGTTAAACACACTATAACCTCTGCACTGTTCTCCTAACATATTTCTCATCTTCTCTCACCCTTAATCTCTCTAGTACCCTTCGACCCCTTGGTTAACCCACTTGTAGTGACAGTCGGGGAAAAAAGGAGCCATTTAAGAGTACCGGCCAAAGAGTCATACGGACAACATCACCATCCTATCTAAAACTACAACGTTTGGATAATACTTATTCTTCCTAATCTACTGTAAAAGTCAATGTTACCTAAACTAAAGCCTATTGCTGGTACAGGGCAGCTGTAGTGAGCACAATATCATGTTCGTTTAGCCTCCCTATCTCTGGCCCACCTTTAATTAGTAAGTTATCCTATCCCTAATCTCTGCATCAATAGTTATCTAGTGTGATGTATTTTTAATCCCTGTTCCTCTAAACTTGCAGCAGATTATATCTCACCCCTTGTAAATTCAGGCTAGCAAGGATAGGACTGTTACCTACCTCCCTAAATTGGATAAATACCTTGCCCTACAGTTTTTTATTATACTCACTGATTGTTTTTTAGGGGCTTTTCCTCTGTTTATGTTGGAGCCCTGCTCAGTTCGCCCTCACTACGCTCGGGCTCACTTCCCTCCCCTAACAACCCCATACCCACCCTCCCCCATATAATTTCCTTTATACCTGTCCACTTAAACCACACCCTATCCACTTCGTGATTTAACTACACCCTCCAACCCCTGTAGCTACCTCCCATTCCTAAAGTCCCACCCCATTCATCCAACACCATTAACCTCATCCCCCTCTTCCTGCACTACTCATCCACAAACCCTCTCCTGATCCATCTACTCTTACCCCTACCTCACGTTATAGCCTGCCCTCTCTTGCTCTTCTCTCCCACTTAGTCTACTCCAATATAGAGAATGTATATCAAAATACAATCCATACTCCTAATATCAGTATTACTGACCCTTTACTCTCTCACCTCCTATCTCTCACAACTACCCTCCCCTCACTTCCTTCACTCAGATGATAAAACTAACATCAATACTAAATCCTACAACATCTCACTGTCTGCCCTTACATCTTCCCTCTTACCACCCCTCTTCCCAAAATAAGGCCATCTCCCTTACTAGAAACCCACTCTAAATATATAAGAAAGCCCCCTCTAATCAAACTACCATTCCTCTCTAAACGACTACTCCTGTCAGGCAATATCCACCTCAACCCTGGCTCCCAGTCCCCCACCCTGATAAATGATTTAAACTCAATAAATTCTACCCATCTCCAAACCCCCAGAAGACAGATAACTTTCTACTCCATAAACCTAAGAAGCATAGTCAACAAGGTCCATGAATTCCATGCCTGGCTAACTAACTACTCACCAGACATTGTTTCATTAACTGAAACTTGGCTTAAACCTCATAACCTGGACAAGGATCTCATTACTCCTGGCTACAACATACTCAGGCTTGATAGGCAAAAGAAAAATGGTGGTAGAGTAGCTATTCTTTACTCCAACCACCTTACTCTAGTGAGTCCAGGAAAAACCTACTCCCTCCTTCCCTTCTGCTGAACTGCAACTAGCCAACCTTAAACTCAATAATTTCACTACCATTACCATTGTAGCAATCTATATCCCCCAGATGACAATATAACCATACTAGAAAACATCTTATCCCACCTCGCACACAATATCCAAAATGAAGCCATCTTGATGGGTGATGTAAATATTGATTGGTTCACACTCCAAGCTCCCAACTCAACCTCCTTTATTAACTTACACGGATTTGAGCAAATAATCACCTCCCCTACTCATATCAACAAATCACACCTCCAAAGCTCCCTCCTTGACTGGATTCTGGTTTCCCACCCCAAAAACTACCATAACCCCCAGACCTTTCCTAATGACCTAAGTGACCACTGTCCTATAACAGTAATCAGACATACTCAGCACTCCCCTAAGCCCCACAAGTATATTACCACCCGTAAACTATCAGCCTTCTGCCCTGATTCCTTCATTCACCAACTCTCAGGAATTTAACTGGTCTCACCTTACTACTCTCCCCTTAGCTGATGCTGTTCATGCATTCAACTCTACCTTTCTTAACATCCTTGACTCCCAAGCCCCTCTCCGTGTAGTCAGAATTAAACCCACAATTGCTCCCTGGCTTACTAAAACCACTCGTGCCCTCATGAAAACTAGGGATAGAATATGGAAACTCTGGTTAACATCCTGGACTCCCTCTCTACTACAGACCTACAAACAACTTAGAAACCAAGCCAAAAAAGCCATCAACAATGTTAAAAAGAACTTTTACATTAACCCTTCTAATACCCTTAAATCCAACCCTAAAAAGTTTTGCAACTCAATCAACCAGATACTACACCCTGGAAACCCATCCTCTCCAAACCCTTGCCCAAACAAAACACCTGAGGAAACAGCTATCATCTTTAATCATCACTTCATTGAATCAATAGCCTCTCTAGTAAATTCACTGCCAACAAGCAACAGCTCCTACAAATCCTCTCATTCCTCCTCACTTCCTAAAACCCAAGAGACTTTCTCCCTCAAAACAGTGCCAACTTCTTACATTAAATCCCTTCTATCTAAACATAAACTTTGCTCCCCTTCACTTGACAAGCTTCCTTCCTACTTTCTACAAATTGCAGCAGAACCACTGGCCTACCCAGTATCTATCCTAGTTAATCACTCTGTCTCTGAATCCTATGTCCCCCTCCATATGGAAAACTTTTTATACCTTACCTATTCACAAAGGTGGAAACTCCTCTGATATAACAAACTTTAGACCAATTGCCATACTATCTCCTCTCTCCAAAATATTAGAAAAATGTATCCATAACCAGGTTATACAATACTTACTTCTGGAAAACCTACTAACTCATACTCAACACGGCTTCCGTCCCAAATACAGTACCACAACCGCACTAACATCATTTATAAACACTGTATCACTTGCCCGTGAAAATAATAAACTAGTCTCTACCCTGTTCCTGGATCTCTCCAAAGCCTTTGACACTGTCTCCCATCCACTTCTCCTCTCCAAACTAACAAGACTTAATTTCTCTGCCCAGACCTTATCTTGGTTCACAAGCTACCTCACTCACCGCCAGCAATCAGTTAAATGACTCTCTGCACAATCCCCCCTTCTCTCAGTGGAGATGGGTGTCCCCCAAGGATCCATCCTCGGGCCTTTACTCTTTAATATATTTACCAACCAATTACACTCCTCATGCCCCCACTCATCACTTGTTCAGTATGCTGATGACTCCACTGTCATCACAACTGCTGACAACCCATCCTACCTTCACTCTTCAACTCAAGCAACATTCAACTCCATAGAGGCATGGCCCAGTGATAACAAATTAATTCTCAACCCAAAGAAAACTAAGCTTCTCCTCTTTCTCCCCAAGAACCTCTCTAACCTCAAATCCACTTTCACCATCCAGTCCTGTAACAAGACAATCATATCAGTAGAACCCAGTTCAAAACTACTGGGTGTCACCATAGACGATCAGCTTAAATTTGATATTCACATTACTAATTGCATAAAAAAGACGCATCAGAAACTCGGACATCTGTACCGAAACAAGAAATCCCTTACTAATAGGGCCAAAATAACTCTCTATCGTGCTTTTCTTCTTCCCACCCTACTATAACAGCTGCCAAGTATTTACAAATCTAAACTCTACACTCCTCACCAAACTAGAAACCACCTACAACAAGGTTGCTAGATTTTCAGCAAACCAAACCTATAAGACACACCATTGCTTATCTCTTAAGCAACTAGAATGGCTAGAATTCCCCCATCTTCTCAAACTACACCAACTTCAACTGGTCCACTCCATACTAAATGTGCCATCCTTTTGTCCTAGCCTAACATCCCTCTTAACCAAGTACTCTCCTGCTAGATCCCTTCGTAGCTCTGACCAAGACTTGCTCCAGATTTCTAAACCTAAAAACAAAATGGGCCACTTGCTCTATAGTTACAACCCTGCAGCTTACTGGAATAAACTCCCCCTTGAAATCAGGTCACTAAATCACCCTAAACCATTCAAAGCTGCCACTCATGAATATTTTAAGAAAAACTGGACTTGCCACTGCACTCATCCACCATGACCTGTCTTCTTCCTTATGACCTAAGTTCTGTCTCTCCCTGTAAGTCCATCTGTCTCTCTACAATCACCTCTTGACCTTACAAGTATTCATAAATGTCTTTTAATTTCCAGTCATGTAATTGCCTGTTTGCATGAGTAAGTAAAATTCTTTAAAATGTATGTTTACTTAAATGTTATTACCTAATCATGGTAAGCTAACATGTCATTGTATCTTACTGTGGAGCTTTTCTCCCCGGGTCTCTGCTGAAAATGAGCCACTAGCTCAGTCAGACCAACCCGGTCAACAAATGTAAAATAATAAATAAATAAACTTTCAGGAACCTACTCCAGTTTCTCCTTTTATTTTACCATTTAAGGGTGCTTTTGTCTTAGCCTGTAACTTGCCTAACAGCCAGCCCGCTGAACTCAAGAAAGCAGATAATTTGTATGATGTTTCTCAAGCCTATATTTGTTCATTCATTCCAGATCTGATCCAGCAACTATTGCTTTAGTAAACCCAACTGCTGCTAAACATCTGTTTAATACATATTCCTCTCCTTTTATCAAAGAAAGGAATGTGTTTGATGGGTTTGGAAAAAAAAGTGTATTCTTCAGCGGCACTTATTTTTAGAATTTTCAGCAGTGAAACTCAAATGTTAAAGTTTATCCTTACCTCTTTTGAGAACATGAGGAATATAATGACATCTGTTTCATCTTCTGAGGAGAAAACTTCTTTGTGGAACTTGACTACTTCTGTCTCTAAAGTGGCTATCCACTGTTTGAAATGTGCTTATGATTCTGCTGATGTCACTTCCAGGGCTGCTGCCACTGGAACTGTTATGAGGAGGTTTGCTTGGTTGCAAGCTTAAAACCTTCCAGAACATGTCAAAACTGAAAGTTTGAATTCTTCTTTAGATAGATAGTTTTTGGACCATCTGCTGCAGATGCCCTTAAAAATGATGGAGAGAAGCTGATTTAAAGAATCTCTCAGATTTTCAGCCTTTCTTCAACAGTTTTGCCAGTGAATGGGAGGTTGGCATAATGGCTAAGGTGTTAACCTTATAAACACAAGGTGCAGGGTTTGATTCTCACATGAGGTAATTGGCTAGGCTTAAAATAGCCCATGAGGGCAATCAGCCTAGTACTAATCTATGAACCTGAACCTCTACAACCTTTTTCGAAAAGCAAAATAAACAAAGCAGGAAGCTGCTGGTAAACTAACGTTTAAAAAGCAATGGCAGGGAGGTTCCAAAAATAAAGGAGGACCCCCCCCCACCACCAAAAAAAAAAAAACAAAAAAAAAAACAAAGGGCAGTCTAATAAGTCTGAATGACTATTTACAAGACTCCCCTTCCCACCCTGGCATGCCGTTAATCCTAGTAAGAAAGTGTGATCCTCCATTGCTGTCATTTGCAACAGATAGTTTCAGACAGATGAGTTCTGAAAGTAATCTAGCAAGGTTAGAGATGGCATTAGGAGTCTCCCCCTCCTTTTCAAGGATTCCCCCTAATCAGCAAGACCAAACTCCTCTTTTCCCTCCTGTCATTCAGCATCTGCTGTCTCAGTGGGTGTTAGAAGTGGTTTCTCCTCTTTTGCCAGGTGAACAGATATATTCAAGAATGTTTTTAGTGTCAAAGCAAGAAGATTCTTGGAAAGCAGTTCTGAATATTTCCTTTCTGATCCTGTTTCTTATCATGCACAAGTTCAAAATATTATCCCTTCACAACAAGTTAACCTTTATTCCCCATTTTAGTTTTCTGGTGACTAAAGATATATGTTATTATATTTCTTGAGGTGTGGATTTCAGACATTAATTCTTAATGTTTTCTGTGTCTGGATCACATTGTCAGGTCTCTGTTTTATCCATTGGTTTATCCACTGCTCCAAGGGCATTCACAAAGTGTCTGATTTCCTGTGATAGCATACTATAGACAAGGTATTCACATTTTTCCTTATTTAGCCAACATGCTTATCTTTGCAGAGCCAAAAGTGTCAGGAATGTCTCACCTGAGTGAAGGATCTCCTACTCAGACTGCGGTTCCAGGAAAACATACAAAAGTCTTCTTCAATTCCTTCTCACAGGATTGTTTTCCTGTATTGTATCCTAGATACCTCAGTTCAAAGAGCATTTCTTTCACAAGAAAAAGCATATCTATGTCTAGATCTGCTTTTGAGTTTTTCTACTCAGACTATTGTCTCGGCCAGGGAATTTCTCAGAATTCTAGATCTCATGGCTTCTGTGATTCTCATGATCCTTTTTGCAAGCCTCAGCATAAAAAATCTAATGGTACCCAAAATCTGTATGGTCCCAACACCAACATTCACTCATAGTCCAGATTCCAGTTTTGGGATTTGTGAAAAGGGTGATTTTTTGGGATGGAGAGACTTAATTTGTCAGAATTCAGGTCTCCCATTCTTGGTCAGGCAGCAGTAGTTCTCCATTTTTTTTAAATGACCTAGGGCATTTACCACAAGCCTCCTCACAGACTGGGCCTACTCACACAAGGCAGGGGTCATTTGATACATCCCACCTTGAAACAACTTCAACTGACTTACCTGAATGATAGAATTTTGAAATCAGTTTCAAATGTCCATTAGCACTAATGTTAGCATTGTGAAAACATTTTGATCTTTGTTGCTTTACCATGACCATCTTTTTTTTCCCTTTGAATCACTTCATTATGACCATCTTTTTTATTTGCATCATATAAAATCGGTTTAATCTGCTTGCTAGCATATCAGACAGTCTTTGTGAAAGCAGTATAATGTTTGATAAGAGCAAAATGCTGCATACTTAAGTTTTTCATTTTAAAATACTGTTGTCTTTTGTACCTATAAGAATATTTCAGCTTGACTTTGGTAGTAGTAATAGAAGAAACATAACTGGATGAATCCAGTCCATCTTCTTCAAACCATTCGGACTTTAAAACTTTAGTGTGCTTCAAATCCTCCACTTTGCCCATAATGCATCTTGCTCCCAATACTCACATAAGTAGGCTTCAACTTCTCCCCTTTCCCCATCAATGCACCTTGCACTCAATACTTTCCAAATGTTTATTTCTGGTTATAAAACTCACACATGACCCCAAGCTTTAATTCTTGTTTTGTTTACAAATCTATTTTTTTTCTTCAAAAGAGTTCATTGGTTCATCATTCATTTCTGATTTTCAGGTCAGATGTTTCGTTTTTATAATCTTTCTGTTAAAAAATGTATTTGTGGGCCAGAGGGTTTACCTTGGTTTTACACCCATTCCCCATTGTTTTGTTTTTCTGCTATTTTACTTCATTATTGCTGCTAGTATGCCTTGTGGTTACTGTGCTGTTTTTTGAATTCTGTTTGTGTCTATGTTTTAGTTCTGTGCTTAGTTGTGGTGGTTACTACAGAACAGTGTTATAAATTTAAGAAAATCAAGACTCTGCCACAGGACATGCATGTACTTTGTGTTTCTTGCTTAGTAGCTGAACAGTAGGAAGTAGGCTGTAAAATTTAAACGTTTCAATAAGCACACTTTGAGAAAGGAAAAAAAATAATTTTAAAGGAGTGCTGCATTGTAACAACACCATCCATCCAACCACAACCCCTTTTCCCATTTTTGCACATGAGGTCAGGGTGTCACTGTCACTTCAACAGTGACAATCATTTAGTGCCAAGGTTCACACTGCTAAGTGGCTAGCTCTGCAGTGGCTTTTTGTAATAACGCTTTAGTGGAATATTCTTCTGAAGAGCACAAGTTTCCAAAACCTAAACATAAAAGACAAAGAGCAGAAAAGACACCAGGATCCAGAAAGATCTTGGTCTTCCAGTGATGTTTCTCCAGGGCTTCCTTCTTTACAATTCTCAACCATGCATTTTTAACTTTTAATCTTTGATGTTTCAGTACATTTCAACTGTAAACCAACATTCAGCATTCAAAGCATATTTGAAATTCATTCAGTGATCAAATACTGTGGGATCAACAGTTGCTGTGGCCTCGTGTTTAAAAAACATAGTAAAAGAGCAGAAGTAATCAACAAAAAATATGTTTACTAATGTCAACAAAGTATTCCCATCTGTATATTTTAATAGTGGTTACATATTTGTAGCAATGCTGTTGTTAGAGGCTTCTTTAACTTTTTTTTTTCAAAGCCACAAATAGCAGCCAGAGAGTCACAGTTTGCAGACCTCTGACTGAGAGTGCTGGAAGAACGCTAGTATTGCTTGCATTGATGGTAGATCAGGGGATGTTAAATATCTCACGGCACCTATCTGAAGTAATAGTAGGGAAATGTTTCCTGTATAAATACTACTTTGGGTTTCCCTGAGAATAACCCACAAGCCAAGTCAAGCTAACCAGTTGAAAAAAGTAATTAAATCATAAATAAAAAATGAAGCTGTGATAATATTTTTTTCTGACATCAGTTGTTTTGTAAAATGGTATTAGTAAGAAAAAAAAATGCCTACAAGGGTGGGTAGTACTGGGGAATACTGGATTGCCCTGAGGTATTTTAAGGTCTAGTGTTGAAGGCATAGGCCCTCTTTACCTCTTGAAAGTCCTATATTCATTGATGGTTACTTATGGCATGCACTTAAAACTAACTTGAATATCTTAGTAACTAGAATAACTAGAATGCAAACGAGAATTATAGCTACACACTGCAATAACCAATGTCATTTAAACATGACAAAGCCTAACCTTAAATCCTCTGCCTAACTCTTAAACTCCATCTGTAACTATAATCCTAAACCTCCCTCACCCTAAAACAGAATCCCTAACTGAAATCCTAAAACCTGGTCCCTAACCCTAAAACTCTGATCTTAACACTAATCCTAAAACACTGGCTTTCCAAGATAGCTGCACAGTGATCAACATCTTAATTTCAGCTCTACCAGTGTGAAATAAAATGAAACATAAGGACCAGGAATTCTGACACTTTCAATAACTTCATTTACTGGCTACTAAGTCCTACCTGGATGCCAGAAAAGAAGAAACTAAGAGCCTGAAAGAAAATCAAGTAGAAAAGGTGACTGAGATGAATCCTGCAGCTTTTCATCAAAAAGCATTTCAAGTTCCAGCTGTGATACATGTCATGGCTTCCAGTAATCTAGAGGAAAAACTAAGTCAGATGTGCTTAGAACTGATTAAAATAAACAAAACACGGAATGAGCATATCAACCCAAATAACAAAAAGGGTAGAAAAAATGGAAGAAGATTTAAACATGTATTCAGATGAGCTGATAAGACTGCAAAAATCAAAGGTCAAAATGATTAAAAGGCTGGCCGAGTATGAGACTGCTTAGGAAGAGATGTTTCAAAAATGTTAGAATTAGAGGACAGAGTGCAAAGGGAAAATCTGAGATTTTCTGCTACATCAGGGAAACCAGAAGACTGTATTAATTTTATGAAGGTACAAATAAGCAACTGGACTGGCATTCCACAGCAGGAACTGTTAATTGAAAGGACACACTGTGTTTTCTCCAAATCTGACCATGAAAAAGCAGCTAAGATCTTTATTAGTTAAGATGCAAACCTACTAGCAGAAAGAGTTGATCCTGACAAAACTGTGGAAAAGATAAAAGTATTAAAAGTTGGTGACAGTAGAATGTGGGAAATGATTATTCACTGTACACCAGGCAGAAGGGAAACACTTCTATTCCAGTAATCAGGGGTTATAGAGAGGCATGTGTGATATTCAGGTTGCTCTGTTTGACTGTCTCAGAATATTTCTTTCTGGAGATAAAAAAGTACTTTTTTGATGCAGAACAGGCTAAGGAGAAAATAAAAAAGTATGTCCAACAGAAGTGAGCCACCAAACAAAGGAGTACCCTGCTTATCATTCCTATGATAATAAAGTACAGAGAGAGACCTTTGCCAGTGAAACCGTTTCCACTCTTCTAAAGGAAATGATTGAGAGACAGAGAAAATGATGAGTTGACTGTAAGAATCTGGAGTAACTTGGAATTGAACCTGAATATAGGAAAGCGAGATGAACAGGAAGAAGACCAGTAAAATGGAAAATAGTGACTAAATGTGAGACTGCAGATCATCAATCACATTTGTGAAATATAGCTATATAAGAAAAAGAAGAAAGCATGGACTTTTGTTGACTTTGTTAAACTTGAGGGAAACTGAAAAGCATTTGTCTCACTTCATTTAATTAATGTTTGGAAGGACACTGAGTGTAGGGGAGGGGAAGAAGAAGGGAAAATGTAACTGTTAGTAAAATAATTTATGTTCTTAAACAGTATTTCTGTGAAGCTTTTCATAATATAAATTGCATGTATTATAATAAAGTATTTTTAATTATTCTTTGCCTTTTTTCTTATTGTCTTTTTTTGGTACTATGAAATGTAGGCATTATCAAGCAAAAAGAGAAGAAAAGCTAGACAAAAGCATGTTTAAGTTAATAGGCTGTATGTAATATTGGGTTGTTGAGGTGGGATGGTGTGCAAAGGTATACACATCATAATATATGTAGAACTGATATGTTTTCTTTCTACCTTTGCATAGGTGAATGCCTGAATTAAGAACATTGACTTAATCTTACATTAAATTTGAAGTGGGAACCAGCAAATATGACAACACTGAATATAATGAAATTTTTTCCTTTAGCAGAGAAGTAGCTTGTCTTTCAGGCTGCAGCAGAGTACTGCATTTTCTCCTTACATTTCCATAGACAAAAGCTGATAATAGGGCAATAAAAGCTGGAACACTGGTTTATTCAAGGCTAAAAGTTAATGTTTTCTGAAAGCATGCAAGTTTTCACATTTGGGAGGGGAATAAAGATAAAAAAAGAACAATACACCACTTAGTGTAAGGGAAAGCACAGGCAAATAACATGCATCTTAGCATGGATAACCTCCGTTTCTGGTGAAACTAAGGGCTGTGTTAGCAGCCGTCTGTTTGGGACAAATGTTCTTACTAGAAGGGTTAAACTTCATTATTTGAAGATTTACATAGTTATATGTATTTGTATTAACTTAACAGATTATGGGGGTGTTCTGAGGGTTTTTTATGGTTTTATTAAAACAAAAAGTATTTTAAAATGTGTGATAGGGTTCCAATGACAATGATAAGAAAAGACTGTGTAAAGGATTAACCTGCCCAGTCATTAGTGGGTGCATGTGTCGCAAAAGATGGAAGTAAACATTTAAAAAAGCTGCCGTATATAATAGGGAGAGTCATGATTTCTTACTGTAATGGTGCTGCTTTCCATATTATCTTAGAATGTTAATAGTCTCACAGGTATAGACAAAAAGGAAAGAATATTTGAAGTGCAGAGTGCAAATAACAGTGCTACAGGAGACACATTTGGAAAGAAGTGAGTGCTGTTTGTTGTGCTGAATACCTAACTGTCAAATAAGTGCTCCATTGTACTGTTTTTTTTTTCTTTTCTTTTTAGTGTTGGTTGTGTTTTCTTTTAGTTACCTGGAGTTCATGTCATCCAAGAAGGGAAAATGTCAGTGTGGGGGGTAGATTCCCCAATGGGATCATCACAAGCAGTATCTATTTAGTTTGGGTGATTCCCATGAAGATACCTCTTGAAGTATTTGTAAGGTGTTTGTGCCTAAGACTCTCTGAAGCCAGTTGTCTTCCCTGGCCATCTGTCTTGAAAACCAGAGGTTTATACAGTTAGCCCAGGGTAGCATTGTTGGAATCTATTAACCCCGAGGTTCTACCACTAAGCAAGAAGAAGGTCAAGAAATCTTGGCCAGATTCTTTGGCTGTCCAGTCTCCACCAGACGTCTCTCTAGAAGTGGGTGATAGCTGTATAGTCTGCCCACTGTCAACTTCAGATTCCTCTGCTATGACCTCATTGGAGGCCGGCATGGATCTTTCCTTTCTCATGTCTTCTGAGGCTTTGCATGTGTCTGCTCCAGACATTGAGGGTAAACCGTGGTTGATTATCCCGGAATACCCTAGAGGGATTCAGCAGATTCTGGTTAGGAAAAAGGTTCCAGATATTCTTATTGAGATGGCCCTGAAGCCTCCCCAAGGGGGTTTTGTGCCTACTCCACCTTAGACTTCTACTCCTTCCAAAAGGACTAGGGAACCTGATTCCTTGGATGAGGATTCAGAGTCTGATGTGAGGGGTCTTTGTCTTACTCTTCCCATGTGCCTTCTTCCTTGACTTATGGCTCCGATGAAGAGGAATCCATTAGCCCTGAAACCTTTTTGGAGGAGCTGTCTTTTGGGGGCACAGTGCAAAGAATAATGAAATATTTTAAGCAGGATTCTTCTCTAGTATCTGACATCCAGAAGAGGTATTATGAGTTGCCATCAGGTGGACATGCTTAAACCTTCTGCAGTACCTCCTGTTCTGGTTGCTTTATTAGACACCTTTATAGCCACCTGTAGGACTCCTGATTCTCAGCCCCCTGCTCCTATAAAACATGACAGGTTCTATAAGTTTCCTGAGGCTTGTCAGTTCCTGTTTAAATGTCCTTCTGCTGATACTGCTGTGATGTTAGTTTACTCTGACAAGCCTACTACATTTTTTCCCTCTATCAAGCTCTTACTTTCAGATAAGGATAGTAGGGCTATGGAGAGGACTGAAAAAATGGTCAATGCTGCAGCCATCTTGGCCTTTAGGGACATTAATTACCAGACCCACATGACAAGATATGCTCTGGTCTTGATTGCCCAGGCTTATCAGGTTATTTCTGACTTCCCTGATTCTGAAGGAAAGTCCACTGCTCTTTCTGTTGTGTGTTCTACCTCTCAGGTGTATCACCGCTTTATCAAATGCAGCTATGATACTGCTGATGCCTCTTCCAGAGCTGCTGTCTTTGGGTCTGTCATGAGGTGTTATTCTTGGCTTTATCAGCAGTCATTGTCTGAAGACATTATGTCCAAGCTGCTGGATGCTCTTTGGATAATAATAATCTTTTTGGTACTACCGCTGCTGCTATGTTTGTCTCTCAAGAAAAAGGCAAGGCTTTCCAGGACCATAAACATATTTGTGTGTCCACCATCCCTAAGTTTCAGAGGAACTATCTTACTAGGTCTGCTTTTGTCTGTAGGCAACCACATCAGGCCACCAAAGACAGGAAGGGTGGTAGGTGAGCTCCTCCTGCTAAGTCTTCTCAGGCGCCTGTGGCCCAGAAGCCTCCTTTATCTGACAAGCCTGTCTTTGATATTTTGCCTCCTAACCCCTCAGCTAGGTTCCTTTGTCCCTTCAGATCTCCCGCTGTCTTCCAAAGTGTCAGTTCATCACTTCGGATTTTTGGGTTCTGTTCATCATCTGTCAAGGTTACCTCACGGTATGGAAGGTTGTCCCTGCTTTGTCAGGGATTCCCCAACCTCCTCAAGAACAACTTCCCCTTTTCCCAGAAGTTCTTATGTCTCTGCTGGATCATAGAACTATTCAACCTGTCCCTCCTTCCCAAGTAGGAAAGGTATTCTGTTCCAGAGTGCTCCTAGTTCCTTGAAAGGAGGGCTCTTGGAGGCCTATTCTGGATCTCCCTTTACTCAACACTTTTCTGATGGTTCCTTCCTTTCAGATGCTTCCCCTTCAAACCCTGTTTCCTTTGTTATTGCCTTAGGCTTTTCTGGTGTCCTTGGATCTGAAGGATGCTTACCTTCATATTCCTATTCACTTTCTTTTCAGGAAGGTTTTGCATTTCTGTTTCTTCCTCTCATTTTCAGTTCTCTGCTTTGTCCTTTGGCCTCTCTGGTGTCCCAGGAGTATTCACAAAATGCTTAGCTCCTATGATTGCATTTTGCAGGTGCCAAGGCATTCAGAATGTTCCTTATTTTGATGACCTGTTGATCCAGGCACCATCTCCCAGTTACCTGTTATAGGCTCTGGAGTTCACCATATCTCTCCTTCAAAGTCTGGGGTTCACTGTTAACTTCCACTGTTATTTTATATTTAAATGCATCATCAGTGGTAGACAAAAACTACTCTGACGAAGTCTATGTGAAGTTGATTTTAGACTAAAGCGCTTTTTTATTGTATTTATTTCAATAAATAAATGGCTGGTTGCAGTGCTGTTTGTGGCCTTTGTGTTTGTTTCAGTTATTAGTGTTTGTACCTTTTGTTGGTTCCAAAAGTCTGTCCTAATTCCCTCTCAGGATCGTGTTTATCTGAGCTTCAGGAATCAGACAGTGCCAATGTTAGCCTCTCTTCCACCTTCGAAAGTTTTGCCCATGACATCTTTCTTTCAGTCTTCTTCCTCTGCCTGCCATTCCAGACAGGGAGTTTCTTTGGGCCCTGGGATTCATGGCCTATTTTTTACAGTGCTCCCTCTTGCCAGACTGCATATGGGAAGCTTCAGTGGTACTTCAAGTCAGTTTGGCTTCAGCATTGCCAGTTGCCAGTTTCAAAGTGCCTCTCCTTCCTTGCCTTCAGCAACTTACCCCTCAACTCAGGCCTGCCCTGTCAGCCTCCATTTCCTTCCCAAGAACAGTTCACCAGTGCTTCAGACATGGGATGAGGGCTTCCTGTGGTCACCTGAATGTTCAAGATCTCCTACTCCCCCCGCCCCCATCAAAAGGCAGACCATATCAACATCAAATTGATGAGAGATGTGATTCTGGCCCATTAGGCTTTTCACTCCATGCTCCCTCCAGGCCCCCTGAATGTTTACACAAACAGCACCACAGTGATGTTTTACATCAACGAGTGGAGGTCACAAACTCTCATCTTCTTTGCAGGCTGACTCTTCAGGCTTGGTATCTGACTATCATTAATCAGTTAACTCTTCAAGCAGTGTATATTCCTTCAGAGCACAGTCTCGTGGCAGACTCTTTGAACAGATCAAAATCACAGACTCACAAATGGATGCTTCACAGATATATGTTTCTGAACATAGTCCATTGGTGGGGTATTAATCAGGTAGATCTTTTTGCCTCCCCACTGAACAGGCAGCTCCTTTTTTTCTGTTCCATAATGCTATGATATTTGGGGTGGAAGACGGACGCCTTTTCTTTTCCTTGGAAGGAGATGTTTCTCTTTGGCTTCCCTTTTCTTCCGTGGTGTTTCTGCATCAAAATACAGAATCCATCCAATACGAACATAGTAGAGACATTAGGAGCAACAAAACTACAAGTGCGCTAGCATGACGTGAATAAGGAAGGGCTTAATCATACATTCAGATTTTTCGTATTGGAAGTGATAGAGGTTAATATGATTGGAGGAGATATTAAAACTATCACAGAAGCAGCAGAACAAAAATGTATTCTATATTTTAACACAGAAACATCACCAGGTTTAAATGAAATGGTGT
The DNA here is from genome assembly GCF_019279795.1 of Protopterus annectens. Classification (NCBI taxonomy): domain Eukaryota; kingdom Metazoa; phylum Chordata; order Ceratodontiformes; family Protopteridae; genus Protopterus; species Protopterus annectens. Next base: position 201,111,516 of record NC_056727.1, read on the forward strand.
CATTAAAACCTTTTTTAAAAAAGAAACCCTTAAAGTATTAAGTAGATTTGTGTTGCTATAGCTATGTGTTTTCCTTGTGTTTATGTGCTTTGCGTTTTAAATAGTTTTGGTAATTCCATTCATATTAAATGCTACTTCATATTTATGTGAGTGTTGTAATGATTGAATGTTGGATAATGCATTCTTGCTGATTGGTTGTCTGATTAATTTAAAAGGATTAGGATTTTACAGTCGTCACATTTGGGTTATCTGCTTGCAGTAGCCCTCAGTCGGCCTGATTATCAAAGTCTTGGGTCCTGCGTCGGTTGCTGTCTCATCTTCTGTGACGTCAGGTAGTCAGGGGTATAAAACATTTTGAGTTGCGGAACCGAAGTCTTCCACTAAAGCTAAGTACCCCATTGACACCACTATTATGTGGTACATAAACAAGCAAGGGGGTACCCATTCTTACCCCCTCTGCAGACTAGCCATGGCTCTGTGGAACACAACCTTGAGCTACCAAGTGCATCTACAGGCTCAATTCCTGCCAGGAAAACTAAATACACTGGCAGACGAACTAAACAGAAATCTCATGGACCCACACGAGTGGAAACTGGAACCAAAGACTTTCAACATGTTGATCAACAAATGGGGGAGCCCAGATATAGACCTGTTTGCCTCCCCCCAGAACTACCAAGTGGACAAATTCTACACAAGGACTCCCCACAAACAAGCTTGGAAAGTGGATGCTCTGTCCTTCAGCTGGAAAAATCTGTCAGTTTATGCCTTTCCTCCTCTGCCTCTCCTCTCCAAAGTACTACTAAAGATCAAACAGGACAAACCACGGATGATACTGATTGCACCAGACAGGCCATGCCAACTCTGGTACCCCCCCCCCCCTGTGCAGTGTGTCACAGCTAGCCCCATGGCACCTGCCTCAGACCCCTACCCTGCTGTCACAGCAAGAGAGCCAGATTCTGCACCCCCAGCTTCAAACCCTGAACCTGGCAGCTTGTCTAATTACTTAATCTCTCCGTTACCATCCCTCAGTAAACAAGTGTTGGATGTCATTTTGGAGACAAGGAGGCCTAGTACTAGAAAATCTTATGTTGAAAAATGGAAAAGATTCTGTGCCTGGAAACAAACTCAAGGGATGGTCACAGCAGCACCCAATTTACCTCAGATTCTTCAATACTTAACTGAGATGCTTCACAAGGGCCTTTCCTTTTCCTCCATCAAAATTCAAGCCTCAGCCATTTCAGCTCATTACAATACAGAACCGCCCCTCTTTTCTCACCCACTGCTCAAGCAGTTCCTCAGAGGGGCCAAAAACTTGAGATCACCCAGGAGAGCCCCAACTCCAGCCTGGCACCTTAACTTTGTATTGGAAAAACTCACTCTTCCTCTTTTTGAGCCAGCTGCAACTTCAGAGTTAAAATGCCTTTCTTGAAAAACAGCTTTCCTTTTAGCAGTCACTTTAGCAAGAAGGGTATCTGAATTACAGGCCCTTATGGCAGTGGAGCCTTTCATCATCTTTCATGCGGACAGGGTATCCCTCAGGACCAGTCCCTCCTTCATGCCCAGGGTGGTATCCAGTGTGGCTCTTAATCAATCCATTCATTTGCCAACCTTCTTTTCTAATCCACAGAAGAAAGGGGAATGGATACTGCACTCCTTAGATGTGCGCAAACAACTTAGATTTTACTTGGACAGGACTAAACCTCAAAGGAAATCTGAACAACTGCTGGTGGCATTTGATGCAGGGGCAGAGGGGAAGGCTATTTCAAAGCAAACCATTTCTAAATGGATAGGCCATTGAATTAATTTCTGCTATAAGCACCATGGAAAACCTATCCCACAGGGGAGTAGACCCCATTCAACCAGGGCTGCATCTACATCTACAGCCTTTCTCAGAGATGTCCTTACAGAGACATCTTAGAAGCTGCTACCTGGAGTTCTGTACATACTTTCACCACGCATTACCATTTGCCAATTTTCTCTAAATCCAGAGCTGGCTTTGCCACTGCAGTCTTGCAGGGCCTTATAGCTGGTCCTGATGCTATCTAAATTCCTCCTCCCATCCTTTGCTTTGGGAATCTACCCAAATGTGATGACTGCAACAGTAAAACACGAACAACATAGTACATTTGTATACACTTACCATAAATGTAGATGTTCGAGTGTATTCACTGTTGCAGTCCTGGTTACCCTCCTTCCAGCCCCCTGACTTCTTTTGGCTATATCTCCTTTACTATGCTTAAAAGCTTTTGTATTTGCTTTTTGTTGGAGGTATAACCTTATACATACATATATATATATATATATATATATATATATATATATATATATATATATATATATATATATATATATATATATATATATATATATGTTCAATTGCTTCCCATTAGGGGGCACCTGACATCTGGGGCAAGAAAAACTGATGTAATGGTGTCGGCTGCATGCTTTATATCCCTGACTACCTGACGTTACGGAAGATGAGACAGCAACCAACGCAGGACCCAAGACTTTGATAATCAGGTCAACTGAGGGCTACTGCAAGCAGATAACCCAAATGTGATGACTGCAACAGTGAATACACTCGAACATCTACATTTATGGTAAGTGTACACAACTGCACTTTTTGAATGTTTGCTGGTCTGAAGAAGCGATTAAGTGATCGTGAAAGCATTTACCGTTTTGTTTTAATAAACCGTTCTTTCGTACAGCCGTGTTGTGTTGGCACCGATTCTTTTTTCATTTTACACATGTATTACACAATCTTTAAAAAGTATGTGCAGATATGCAAAGTAGAAGATAACATAGCATATTAAAAGTGGAATTTTGTGAGTTTCAGTTTCTATCTTCCTCTCCCCTTCATTCCCTAAGCCAGCCAACGTATCTTATTTCTTGGCATGCCAAGCCCATCTCATTAGTGAAGTTATCAGTTATCAAGTTTCTTGACCTTCAGATTACATGAGGTTTGATAGGCTTGTGGTCCAAGGAGAAGGAAAGACTGTATCTGCAAGTAATAGTAAACAAGATTTCTGACTCCGGTGGATATGAAGTAAAAAAGCCACATGTATCTTGATAGTTGTGTTTGATTCAGCAATAAGCTTTCTTTTGTGATAGGTGAAGTGATGCAAGAACAACGGAAGCAAATTCCTAGAAAAAGTACCATGAGATTGTATTCAAATGTGAGCACCAGGGAAGCTAACTAGGATTAAAATATGCCACATAGCGGAAGAAAATGCTAAGTCATGCATTTTGTGTCCTATAAGTAAGAGGATGATTATGTAGGGAGGGAAATACTTTCTAGGGAAATGAATGCTGTGTTTGAGTGTAGTTGTCCTTGAAAAGTTGGCTTTAGCATACGAAACCAGGACAAGGTGAGTGAGGGGAATCGTATTTTCTCAAAGTCTGTTTTGACAACCATCTTGACTGTCTCAAAACTTGAGCTGGAGTTGTAGTTACTTTAAACACAAACAGTTTCCAGTTCCTTGTAGTTTTCCCCAGATCTCACAACAAAAAGAAGCAAAAGCTTTACTTTCTGTTCTGGTATGAAACTGTTAAAACTCAAACAAAAATCATTAAATCAAGTAAAATTGTAATAACAAAAGACAAAAAACAAGAAAACTGTTTGTGTGCAATTTAAAAAGTTACATTTGCTCATATAGAAGTCTGATCTGGCAAGTTTCTCTAGAAATCCTTGAAATGTTTTCCTTGCTATATTAATTCTTCACTTTTCCTCAGATGATTGCTTGATTTAGTGATGTTTTTGCTTGGGAACAGGTGGGAACTACCCCACAGCCAGGCAGGATATATGATCTTATAGAGGAGAATGTTCACTGGAAGGATAACAGGTACACACAATATTTCCAGATGCAGCTCTCTGCATCAAGTGCAGTTTTCGTTAAGAGCACACAGAGACCACAGTCAGTCAGGGGCTGGTTTCTCCCTCTTTCTCCAGATACTCAGTAAGGCTCTCCACTGGTCCACCTGTAGAGTTGAGTCCTTAGCCAGGGTTCCAGGCCAAGTCCTCCAACACTCTCTCTGTCATACCAGTGCTTTGTGTCCCTGCCCAAGTAGCTGATAACACACACTCTTGGAGATTTGTTGTACACACACACACACACACACACACACACACACCTGGGAAAGGCTGGCACAGATTTACTAGCTGTGCCCCTTTCTGCCCAGACTATAGGGTAGTTACTACTGCCACCAGAATCCCTCGTCAGCTACTTTAAGGTCCTAAACAAAGGGTGTCCAATTTTACTGTGTAATATTAATACTAATAAAAATGGTAGTTTACCAAGAGCAAGGCTGTTAGGAGTGGGCCACACAGTGTCACCAAATAAATATGCAAGTTACTCTCACAATGTAAATATCTTTACAAAGATCAGCCACAATGAAAGGTTTAAATATTTAATAAGTAATAAAAGAACAAGGCAATGTTAAATATATATTCACAGTGACATCAGAATTCATAACCACAGGAAATATTTAAAATAACATTGCAGGGCAGGCTCAGACAAATAAAGAAAAACAATGTCTAAATTAAGCTTCACTATATTTCTGGCTGTATCTAAGAGAGTTACTATACCCTAATAACTTACTTAGTAGAGCAAGGCAGATGATGTGGTGAGTGGTTCTTGTTGTTGTCAGGCCCAAGACAGAATACAGAATGTTCTCTAAGAGACTTCTCAAAATAATATCTAAAATATTACTGTTGGGATAGCTTGCAGAATGACATAATTTCTTGTCATCTAACTTCTAGTTCCCATGCAAAACCCCCTATTGCTGGAAGCTCCCAGGACTTAGCACCTGCATGTAAAAATACACACACAAGGACTTTTGCTCAGATCTTTGGCTAGTGCTAGAAGTCATAAAACAGTTGCATACCTCCACATTTCCAGAGAGTAATTATGTCATCCCAAAGACAATACAGAAAGCTTCCTAGTACAGACTCTGTGTCTCTGGCTGCATTGAAACCTGTGAGATTGCATCTTTATGGCCTAGCCTATAAAGTGCTTACATTTCACATATTTTCTAAAGTTTGCTGGACTGAGGCTAACCCTCCAGTTTCCTCTGTTAAAACATATACACTTAAACAGTTAGTGCATGTACATTTCTGCTCTCTCCAGTTGGGCACAATGTATATTTCAAACACAAGCACTTTATAAACACTTTTTCAACACAAACGTCTGTACAAATCAGTTTGATATACCACGACATACAGCTCTAATACATTTGTAACACCAGCATCTTGTATAACTCAGTTTGATATTCACAGATGACGTATAATTATTTACTAAATTCCAGCTAGCTGTGCTGGCAGTACCTCCTTTTATCACAAACACCTTATTATTGTTAGTTAGATTAATGTACATCAAGATGAGGGATGTTAATCAGTGGGACCAGTTAGTGTTCAAAATGGAGCTGTACTGGGAGGATGAATATAAGTTGTATTAGTGTTTTACCATGTAATTTCTTCTTCAGTCTATGGCTTCTTTTAGAGACAGATATGTTTAAATGTTTATACTAGATTGATTTCCCTTATTGGTTTACAGTGTGTATATGAGCATTTTGATGAGACCATTATGGCCAAGATTTGCACAGTATATATTGCAGAATGAATGTTTCTTGACCAATAGTGTACTTGTACAACAGAATAGAAGTAATTTTTGGGTGTCAGCATTACGGTTAACGTACTTACCTAATAGATAAGAGGTACAGGGTTTGATTCTCACCAAGGGAAAATGGTTAGGCATAAAATGGCCCACAAAAGCAGCTAGCCTAGTACTTACCTGTGAAGTCTGCAAGTCAGTATGTAGGAGACGTAGCACTGATTTGGATCAACATTAGTTTAGAGATTATTCTTTTGAGAGCTTTTTATATTGATAGTATTGTAGTTATTCATAGGTATGTTGATGAATCTAGTATGTGTAACAGTTTGTACAGTGTTTGATGCACAGTTGCAGAGTGAATTACATCTTTGAACAGTACACTAGGTATAACTAGGTCAGTTTGTAGGTAAGTGACAGAGCACTGACCAAGACAGATTGTTTATATTAGAGTTTCCTGTATTGGTAATTTACAAGAATTTATGATGATTACTGTTTAGATATCAATGCTGACATAATTTCAGAGACTGCTTGTATGAGAGTTTTTCACAGCGATAGTTATAATCAGAATAATTGGTAAATGTATCGCGGTGGTGGTGCTGCGGTAGCGTTGTCGCCTCACAGTAAGACGCTGTCTGGTTTGATTCTCAGCTAGAGCGTCTTCTGCGTGGCGACATGCGTGAATGGGCATACCTTTGTTGAAGGTTGTGCGTCAGGACTGGTAACTCGGCATGTAAAAAACAACTACCAATCATTAGTGGACCGGAGTTCCGCTGTGGCGACCCCTAACCGGGAAAAGCCTAAAGACACAAAAAAAAATCAGTGTACATGATCCACAATATTCTTGTCAGTTGTTTTTAAGTGACTTAACTGTTAGTAGTCAAGTCAGCTACCACTCAAAATAAAAAAGTTATTTTTCTATATATAGTATACATTACTATATTTATGTTTTTACCCATTGCATTTAGAAATGTACTTTCTACTACTATTTTCACTTTACAATAATGTTAAAACGTTTAACACACACTGTATTTATATATGAAAAGTTGTTTTACTCACATTTATTTTCCCATCATTTGGTTCCTCCATGAGCAAACACAGCAAAATGAGATTCATATGGTTTAGTTCCCCACACATTTTAAAATTAACAGCACAAAATGAAGTTGACACTCAGCAGTTCCTTCACGGTTTACCAGGTTCACTTTATTATCAGTTTTCTGCATAGTGCTCACCGTCTGAACATACCTTTATAGGTGCTTACTAGTCTAGTGATCTGTGAGGATCATAAAGAAGCCTAGCCCTGCATTCCCATGGTAGTTATTAGCCCTTATGTTTTGCAATATGAATTTCCAAAGATGATCCACACAAGTATATCTTGGGTGCATACATATTCCCCTATCCATGAGGGCCATTGGTGCTGTACCAGGGGTGAATTTGCAGTTACCCATCCATTCTTCTAAAATACATTTTAATAGAGTAAGAGAAATACTCTTTTTTAACTATCCATCCATAATGTTCTGTTTAATCAGCATAAGAGCTTAAGGTCCATTGAGTGGGTGTTTTTGATGCCACTGCACTTCTAAATGAATATGTAAATAGAACTGGTAGGACAGGGTCTGTTGAGGCTCTATGTGTGAAGCAGAGGTCACTTCTTAGTAGCGTGAATAATACCAAGAAGGGAAACAAGGCTTTTAGTTGGTCTGTTTAATATTTATGATTTAGGCCCTTAATTTTTTTTTTTTTTTTTTTTTTTGTGAGGAAGCATTGTGGTCATTCCAACTGTGATAAGTGTTTAGACAAGTACGTACTGAAACTGGCATTATTTACTACAGTGGAGCAATAACAGTTCTGGATATGGATGACTTACCCTTCAATACAAAGGACTTACTTACAATAGTGAATACGTGGTGATCAAAGGACAGTTCATTGTCAGTATATGTTCCCAGATTTCTAACTATAGAATCAGTTTTCAGAGTAGTTACAAAGGGAGTAATGATTGCCAAAGGATGGAATTATACATTTCTTGACATTTAGTTTCAGTTCATGCTATTGGCATTAACTATTTGTTTGGGACAGGCCCTCTTGTAGAATAATTGTGAACTCTATGTAGTTCATTTTGCACTCATCTGCATACTTGGTCAGACACTAACCCTTAACATTAACTTTGACCTCTGGGAAGTAAATGCCAAAGAGGAGATGCCCAAAGACTAAATCCTGGAGCACTGCACTACTGACAAACCTTTTGGAGGAGGTGAAGCCACCTACCCGTACTTCATGTGCTCTGTTTGTGAACCACTGTGCCACCCAGTGAGTTACTTAGTAGTTAACATTTAGCTGGGAAAGTTTATCTATAATGTCCGAGAGCAGGATGGTATCAAATGCTTTTGCAAGGTCCAGATAGGCAGTATGCTCTGATTTGCTCTTGTCCATTTCCTCAGTAAGTTTTTCAAATAAGTCAACCAGGTTAAGTAGGCAGGACCTGCCCTTGATGATTCCATACTGGTTTGAATTGAAAGTCTGTAGGTCAAAAGTTTGTTAGTTCCATAATGATCCTTTCCATTGTCTTGCAGATGAGGCTGGTCAAGTTTATGGGTCTTTAATTACCTAGGTCTGTTGTAGCCCCTACTTTTTTTGCAGGGAAGTGACTGTTCCTATTCTGCATTCATTCAGTACAAAGCCTGTTTTAAGGCTAATGTTGATAATTCATGCTGCAGGCTAGCCAGTAGGCAGCCTGGCATATTATCTAGCCCTATAAACATTGTGTTCTTGGCTTTAGATAGTGCCTTGAGAACTTGTTCTTGGTAGATTTAAGGAGAGGGTTAGATGTGGGTATTTAATCTGAGAATATTGGAGGAGGGAGAGGGGGTGATGTTGGAGCTGAATTTGTCCGCTACTAGATTGGCTACTATTAGCTGGGTATTGTTCTTTTTTTAAACAAGAAACATCCCTACCAAACCATCACACATGACATAGGCCATGTTACATTCATACAAATGACAGCAAACCACAGCGACACAATCTCAGCTGCAAACACTATACATCCCAAATCGTGCAACACAGCTGTAGCTGCATACACCATACATCACTTCCAACACATCCAGTCACTGCTAGTCAACCATTACATAGCTCACTCAACCCCCCCCCCCCCTCAAACTCCATTCCTCCTTACCATGCACTGATCCCACAGTTCCCATTCCTTCCCTTGCAACTTGTTCCCTCTCTTCTCCAAAGATACTAGACCCAGCCTCTTCAACCATGTCACTATCATAGGTCTCAGTCTTCCATCTCCAAAATGAGGAACACTAGCCCTCATAATGTGGAACAAATGGGCAAAATGTGGAACACATACTAATGGCTTACTAACAACTTCAACTAGGAAGGCCATAGGATGGTTAAAATATTTATTTATTATTTATTTTTATTTTATTTTATTTTACATTTGTTTACTGGGATAGTCCGACTGGATACATGTCCATTTTCAGGAGAGGCCCGGGGATAAAAGCTCCACATAGACAAACTTATATAGATTACACAGAAGTTAGCAAACAATTATAAAAACAAAGTGATTATATACAATGGCTTAGTAGTGTTCCATAGTAGGGACTCACAATTCTCATGGACAGACACAATTAAAAGTAAGAGACATCAGATTGGAAGCAGAGCTTGGTGATTAGTTGCAAGTTATGATAATTACAGAATATGCTTTCAGTTTAGAACTTAATCAGGGTTGGTACATGGGCATAGCCAATTCACTTTGAGATACTTTTTAGGTTTTTTTAAGAGACTTTTGGAGGATTGTAGGGTTGTATAATTTGGCAACAAATTCCAGGTTTTGCCACCAAAGTTGACAAACAGGGATTCACCAGCAGAGTTATTAGCTTTGTGGGTTTGGACCAGTAGTTTATCGGCTGACCGTAGGGATCTCAGGTTGCTATATGGCTTAATAATATTTTAAGTGAGGGGTATCCTCAGGGTGGTACAAAATTTTGTGCGCTACTAAGAGTTGATTGAATTGAATTAAACTGGGCAGTTCTAGCCAATCTAGTTGTTTAAGGTTCTGGCAGTGGTGGGTTCTATAGGTGGAGCCAGTGGCGAATCTGAAAATATGATTGCAGTTATGGGACAGCTTACCTAGTTAGGATTTGTTGAAGTTTGAGAGTACAGGCGAGGCATATAAAAAGAGTAGAGAGTAGGTGTGATCGGGTGATTGCAGTCCTAGCCAGTGGGGTTAAAAATGTCTTGTTTCTATACAGTGATCCAAGTTTCTTATTGATGGTCTGTATGGGTTTGCTGATCTGTAGGTCAAATTTGAGATTATTGTCTATGATAACCCCTAGCAGTTTGATTTGAATGATCTGGGGAAATAGTGATACCATTGTTAGATGTGACAGAGAATGAAAGTGTGGTAGATCTACTAGTGGGGGAGAAGAGTAGAAGTTTAGTTTTATTGGGGTTCAGAAGTAGGCGTTGGTTGGTGAGCCAGTTCTCGATAGTGTTAAATGTATTTTGGGTTAAGGTTTGCAGTTTGGATGGGGAGGTGGTGCTGAGCAGATCAGAGTGGAATCATCTGCATATTGAATGCAGGTAGCTTTAGGGATAGCAGTGTGAATGCTGTTGATAAAAGTAGAGAAGAGTAGTGGACCTAGTATGGACCCTTGAGGGACACCAAGTGTGAGAGGTAGCTGGCTGGAGAGTTTGCCCTGCCATAGTACCGCCTGTTGTCTACCAGTCAGGTAGGATTGGAACCACTGGATAGTAGGCTTGTTGAGGAAAATAGATTTTAGTGAAAGAATGATAAGTTCATGGTTGACCATGTCAAAGGCTTTTGATAGGTCAAGAAATATACTGGTTTTACTTATAAAGAATACCTTTTAATGAATTAATATGATTCATTTCTATTTACCATGTATTTCACTTGAAAAAATTCCTAACACTGAATGTGTAACAGAGTATTTCAATGTGGAACATTGAGGAAATTTGAGGAACATGAACTTTTTAAGACCCCAAATGAGGTACGTTCCTCGTAATGAGGTACACTTGAGAGGTATGGTCACTATCCTCAGTTAGGGTTGCCAACTTTTCATGTCAAAAATTCTAGACATGTACATTAAAGCAAAATGCATGTAATGTTGGTACCGCCTTCCCCTCCCACACAGCCATTCCAGTGTCCCATTACCTGGCTATTTCTCCATTTCTTCCCATTTGCCATAAACACCATTTTCTGCTTTACTTTTACAATGATTATAAAGATATTTGGATTTAATTAGCAAGAAAAGTGCTATGGGCTAATGGAGTGAACAACCAGCTGTTTTTAGAAAACTCAGCTTTATTCCGCAACACAGAACCACCATAAACGCACTTATCCACACAGCTCGTGTTTTCGTCCACACAACTTGGACTTCATCTGATAATCTGATGAAGGGGATTATCTGATGAAGTCCAAGTTGTGTGGAGAAAACGCGAGCTGTGTGGATAAGTGCATTTATGGTGGTTCTGTGTTGCCGAATAAAGCTGAGTTTTCTAAAAACAGCTGGTTGTTCACTCCATTAGCCCATAGCACTCTTCTTATTTTATTGGTGACTTTTGAGTGCTATTCACAGTTTTTTTTGTGTTTGGATTTAATTTAAACCTTTTATTTAAAATTTTGTAGCACAAACATTGATAGACATTTGCTAGACAAAGAAATACAGTCTCACAATGAAAACAGACTTAGCATTAATACTTATCTGCCTTTGAAACTCACATTCACTGAAACAGCACTAAAACCCACATTCAAAGAAAATGCATCTGGCCAGTGATGGATTAAGTTTACCTTTGGGCTGTTTTCAAATCATAGGCCCCTTGCACTCATTTTAGGACCATGCAAAAATTCTTTGAGTCACCTTCCTGATTGTATTAAATTATAATGTATAATAGTTAAATTATATCCCTTGCATAATACAGCAAAACTTGTTAGAGCGTGTTTTTAAGTTTATAGTTGTAAACATTTTTCCAGTAAGCAGTAAAACAAAGCATATGAACCGATGATGACAAAACTGCCTTATTTGGAACATTTCAACCATAAAAGGCCACTCAAAGTTCTGTCATTACAATCCATCAGTGTCAGTCAATAACTGATATACAAAAACTCGGCTCCTGCCTTGCTCTGCCCCCATGTTATGCGCACGAACATATCTCTTACTCTCAAATGTTCAGATTTTTGTCTCTTATTTTTGGTCTGTTCCTCGTATGATTTGTGGTTTTCTGACATGTCACTGAGGATTTAAGCCACTAAATAATGACACACATTTGAGTTTGATTCTTAATGTTTGTGTCTTTCGGCTTTTCCCGGTTAGGGGTCACCACAGCGGAAACTCCGGTCCGCTAATGATTGGCAGTTTATTTTTACATGCCGGCTTGCCAGGCCTGACGCACAACTTTCAACGAAGTTACGCCCATTCACGTATGTCTCCACGCAGAAGATGCTCTAGCTGAGATTCGAACCGGACAGCGTCTTACTGTGAGGTGACAAAGCTACCGCAGCACCACCACCGCGGGTTGAGTTTGATTCTTAATATCCTTTAGAAAATGCATGCTATTATAAGAGCAATATTTAAAATCTGTCCTTATTTGTGGGCCATTGTTCCCCAGTTATTTGAGTCTTTGTCCAGATTTCTTTCACTAATAATTTGAGAGGTGTGTGCGTAAATAATAGGCCTTACTGACTATTGAGCTTGTGGTCACTGGTGTTCTGAGTAGATACCTTATATGATAATAAGTACTCTCTTTTCATGTGTAAAACACAGCTGCCAAAACACAAACTCCAGTAATCTGACAGTTACTGTTAACTCTTTCTTCCAAACTATAACAATCCCAAACTTAATTACTGACTGGCATTACAAAATTAAAGCAGGAACTAACAAATCATTATAAATGCAAGTACAGTAATGCAGGACAAATCACTTGGCTACCAAAACTTCTTTATAAATATGACTCATCTCGTCTATTCACTGTTAACCTTAGCAGAGCAAACCTTGTGTAAATATGTGCACAGTTTGTCAGTCTGACTGCACACTATCTCACTGTCTTTATGCACCTCTATAACTATAATGTACTAAGTATGTAGTCTGACTGTTTATCTCTACACTGATCACTATCTCTTTACTCTCAACCTTGTAAGATATATTTTACTGAACTAGCATTTTACCTCTCCTCTTCTTTGTTACTTGCAGCAATGACAAGGTGGAGGGATATTTATTTTTGCAGCTTTCAGGATAAACGTGTTGGCCTGCTGTTATACTATAATTTAAGAATGCATTTAAAACCAGACTGATTTTCTTTGCCAACATCATTTTAATGTAAAGAATCAAGTGAGAACATCAGTAAAAGGTAGCGTACGGTAGACACAGACATTCGAGATACCTTCGCTGAGTCATTTCAGCAAAATGAATTGAGTACCTCAGTAAATGTTAGCATACAGTAGACACAGCCTTTCTACATACTTTCACTGATTCATTTTACAACAAGGGATCGAGTATATGAGTAAATGATAGCATACAACAGATGCAGCTTTTCAAAATACTGTTACTGAATTATTTTAGTGGAAGGAAATGAGTAAATGCTAGCATTCGGTAAATGCAGCCTTTCTAGATACCCTCACTGAATCATTTCAACGTAAGGAGTAGAGTAAAACAATAAATGCTAGCATGCAGTGTGCATACCCTTTGAATAAATTGTTTGATAGCAATAATCACCACATAACCCAGAAGTCCTTTAAGCTTTCTGCGCTTTTTTGTCATGCTTACCCAATAATGCAGTACCATTATGGGTAAACCACTCAGATTTGAGTAAACCTGAATGATCGATAGACTGGTCTGTAATCCTTTCTTTCGTGGTCCGTCCGCTAAGCAGTTCAGATGTCTTCAAGAATTCAAATTCCACACGCTTGGAAGACGAAGACAAAAACAATTGGTCGCACAGATGCAGAAGACAGTTTTTGCCTTCTGTGTCTGTGCGACCGGAAGCAATGGGTGTTCTTAAAGAAGAATGCCCTATTAAAAAAAAAAAAAGTAATTTTTTTTTTTTAATTAAAAGATAATTAATCTCCTGCCCTGTACCTTTTCCGGACAGTATGCTGTCCAGTCCATTTTCTGGACAATGTCCCTTAATTCTGGACAGTCCAAAAGAATTCCAGACGGTTAGCAACCCTGCCCTCAGTACTTCTAGCAAAGTTAGCCTAGACCTTGATCTCCACCCTCCACCAGCTGCCTCTGTGGTAGCCATCACAACCAGACTCAGCAAGGCCCCACCAAATCCAGGAAACTCAGAGTCAGTACCACAGCTCAAAAAATGACCTCCTCAGTCACTCCACTTGCTCACCCAGCATCACAGACAGTGCAGTCTGCAGGGAATCCCCAAAGTCTACCAGGCCACCACACCCCCAGAAAATATGATCCCAGCTACCTCCCTCTGCCTCACCACACCTTCAACACCTGCAGTCCCCAAAGTCTAGCAGTAAAGTCAGAACAAACCTCTGAACCGATAAAGGAACCAATGTAGCAAACAGGAAAATAGTGAAGAAAAAGTCAAACTGGTTCCAACACAGCACTGTTTAATAGCAACACAGCAAGGTAAGCGCTTTCACGGATTACATCTGCTTCCTCAGACCAAAATATTAAAACTCAAGTCACGTCTTTAAACATTTTAGCAGCCAATGAGGCACACTAATCACTGAACCAATTTAATACATTCATTGCCTTGTCTAAGCAGTGGAGAAACTGACATCAGTGTGTAAATCAGCAACACTATAAAACATACATTGCAGCTCAAAAATTGCTAAGTACATAATTAAAACTGACTCTGGTCTGTCACATAAACATAAATATAAATTCTAAAATGTATCAAAATTTAAATATACTAAAGTATATATATATATATATATATATATATATATATAAATATATATATATATATATATATATATATATATATGTTGTTGTTTGTGTCTCTTGGCTTTTCCCGGTTAGGGGTCGCCACAGCGGAACTCCGGTCCGCTAATGATTGGCAGTTGATTTTTACGTACTGGCTTGCCAGGCCTGATGCACAACCTTCAACGAAGGTACGCCCATTCACGCATGTCTCCACGCAGAAGACGCTCTAGCTGAGAATTGAACCGGACAGCGTCTTACTGTGAGGCGACAACGCTACCTTATACATAAAATGTGTATATAAATCTGGTCAATCTTGTGGACATATAAAATCAAAACCATAGCAAAGATATATATAAGAAACCAAGGACATAAGCCTGGTACCACTTGGTCAATGTTTCAGTTCTCTAGCTTTTAAAAAGGGCTTCAGAGACACCTTACTATTGAAACCTGGAGGTTTGTCAGCTTGATAACGTATAATCCACTTCTCTTCCACTGATTCTGTCTTATTATTGATGTCACCACCTCTAATACTATTGTGTATGACTTCTAGAACAACAAATTTAAACTTATGAGCAGTGCCTTCTTTCACAACATGCATGGCCAAAGCAAATGTTTCCTTAGCATTCCTAATGTCTCTTAGGTGTTCTAAAATTCTTTCCTTGAAGGCTCTATTTGTTTTGCCTGTATAGAATGAAAAACAGATAGTACAGAAACAAAAATATACAACGTGCTTGGAATGGCAAGCATATAAAGTGGTGCTAATCTCAAAGCCTAATTGTGGATGTACAAAAGTGCCCCCCTCCATATATATATATACACACAAGCCATACATCTCCTGCATGGGTACGTAGCCATTCTATCAGATTGTACAGCATTCTGTCTACCCTTGGATTTGTAACATAACTGGTTCTTACTGTATGCTTCCCCTGTTTTCTCTTTCCTCAACATAGGGGACATTAATAAACTTTCCGTGACTTACAATCACATTGCTAGATTCATTACAGGTGCCCCTTATAGAACACATCACTGCCTTAAAAAGAAACTTGACTGGTTAGAACTACCAAATATTCTCAAACTTAACCAACTCTCTGAAGCATATAAAATCATCAAGGAACCTGAAAAAACTCCCTCACTAAACAATCTACTGACTCCCTATTTCAACCTAAGTAGTCTTCGCTCCTCTAACAGATTACTGGTCCAAACCATCAAATCCAACAATATGGGAGGGGATGCTCTCTATGCCAATTCTATAGGCAAGGTTTGGAACTCCCTACCTAACAACCTAAGACTCTCCAATTCACTTTCTCAATTCAAGAAAAATCTTACCCAATTCCTTAAGGCACATTGGATATGCCCCTGCGTAAACCTAGGCTAGGTTCCTGTCAACTATAACACATCCTACACTACTTGAACAAATTGGATATCTTCTCAATTTCTTACTCTAACCAACTATTAATCCTACCCTTCTGTAATAAAGCAAGCAGTTTCTTTATCATCCCTCAGAACTCTAGAAAAGCAATGAACTGGCAACTCTACATAGTACTTTAAAGTCCCTTGAATTGCACTAGTTTTTCACTAGTTTTTTTCTTTTCAGAATTGTATCTTAACTGTAATACTGCTATCATCAGTTTTTACATGAATGTATACAATATGTTAACTAGCATATTTTTTGCATCTATGTAATGTGTAAACTTATATGTATTTTTTTGCAATGTGGAGCTTTTCTCCCCAGGCCTCCGCTGAAAATGGACATGTATCCAGTCGGACCATCCCGGTCAACAAATGTAAAATAAATAAATAAAAATAATAAGAGATTTGTTATTCCTGAAAGTGAAACTGGGTTGGCGACCTATAACATCTTTTAGTCCAGGATCAGTCAAGAGAATATCCCAATTGTTCTTAACAACATCACATACCATGCACACATTGCTAGCAAAAGTTAGTGGCATCCTAACCCCTACAGTACTACTGGTGATAATATTAGATGGAGAATCAACAGCTCTACCAACATTTGTTTGGGCATTTGGGGGAACATTCTCAAAATAAGGTCTACATCTTCTATTTCTCTCCACCCAAGCTGCACTAATCTGAGAGTCAATGGCAGTGGGCTTATATCCCCTCTCAATAAATTCCTCTTTCAATTTGGTTAGTGCAAGAGTTAGCTGTGTATCATCACTATGGAGACACATCATGCGATAAATCTGCCCTTTTAAAACATTAAATTTTGTATGATTGGGATGCATACTGCTGTTGTGAAGTATGTCATTCCTCCCAATGTCCTTCCTATATATATATATATTAGTGGAAACAGATGACAGGGCATTTTTACTCACTTTCACATCTAAAAAATCAATCTCTTCTGATGAATATGTATACGTAAATCTCAAAAAGTCATTCAATCCATTGAGGTACTATAAAAATTGTACTAACTCCTCTTCTGTATCTTGTCATAGCAAAAAAAATATAATCGACAAAATGTTTGAACCATTTTATCAAACTACAAAATCTATTATTGGAGAGAACAAACTTAGTCTCCCAATTCACAAGTGTTAGGTTGGCGTAGCTATTGGCACAAGCAGTGCCCACAGCCATGCCATCCTTCTGTATATAATGGGAGTCATTGAAAATAAAAACATTATTCTCAAGAATAATCTCTAAGAGAGTACAAATGAGTTCAGCTTTGCTAGTAATAAATCCATTGGCACATACGATTTCTCTAATATTCTCAATCCCCCAACTATTGGGGATAATAGTGAATAGAGAGGCTACATCAAGTGTGACAAAAAAGCAATGACCAGATAAAACATCTAACTGATTATTCAGCTCTTGCAAAAAAAACTCTAGTATTTCTAAGCACAGTATGGTTGTCATACTGTGCTTAGAGATACTAAAGTTTTTTTTGCAAGAGCTGAATAATCAATTAGATGTTTTATCTGGTCATTGCTTTTTATTTATTTGTTTTTTTATTTATAGATTTAATTACTGCCCATTAGGGGGGGAACCTGACATCTGGGACAAGAAAAACTGATGTAATGATGTCGGCTGCATGTTTTATACCCCTGACAACCTGACATCATGGATGAAGAGTTAGCAACCGATGTAGGACCCAAGACTTTGTTAATCAGGCTGACTGAGGGCTACTTCAAGCAGATAACCCAAATGTAATGACTGCAACAGTGAATACACTCGAACATCTACATTTATGGTAAGTGTACACAACTGTACTTTCCTCTTCTTGTTCTATGAGATTCCCCATATTTTGCAATACTTTAATATTTGTCAGTCCCTCTAAATAATTGTTACTTCTTAACCATATCTCCCTTTCTTTTATTTTCACCCTGTTTTTAAATTCCATTTTAATTTTATCCCACTGCCTATCTATATTTTCAGAAGTTTCTATCGTTTCTCTAATAGCTCCTGAATAATTTCCACTACCCATTCCTTAAATTCTTCTCTTTTCAATACATAGTTGTGAAAGCACCAGTGTCTCATTTTTATTTAATTAACTTGTGTTTTTATTTTAGTTATTACTGGTGCATGATCTGAAATAGTTATTGAGTGTTTATCAAAACTTTCTATTAAATACACGTTCCTGTGAAATGTAAATTCTGTCTAGCCTAGCCCAGTTTTTGTATTTTGGAGAATAATATGTAAATTCACTCTGAATTCCGAGTATTGAATTCACATATTTCATGCCAAATATTTTCATAATTTTTAAAAAAAATCTACCCTCTTTTGTCATATTTCCCTTTCTGGGCCTCCCAGACACATCGTCACTGTTGCAAATCAAATTCAAGCCCCCACCTACAAATAATATTCCTTGCTGAAATCTAATGATTTCTCCCAGAATTTCCTTTAGTTCTGTTATAGCAGTTTTCAGTGGAATATAAATACATGCCAGTGTAATCCTCCTCCCTTGCCTGTAGCCCCTTAGTACTACAAATCTACCATTCTCTATTCTGTTACTATTGGAGCTCCTCTTGCAGTTAATATAAGTACTCCTGTCTTCCATTGCCCCAGGTGTTCTGCTGAATAACCATCCTGAAAACCTTTCTTTATCAAATTCACGTGTTCAGCTCTTTCCAAGTGTGTCTCCTGTAGCATAGCTATTTGCACTCTACATTTATTAATATAGTTTAGTACTCTTTCTTTTTTGGATTTATTTGTGAGACAATGCTTAAAAATATTATAGAAAAAAATCCTATTCTTGAGGAATTATTATTCCCACCTTTTATGTATAACAGCTTTTTTGTTAAGTGTCTAGTTCCAGTTTTTGTGTTACATGCATGCACTGTTTGACAGGTTAAGCTTTTATACAACTGATCTGATGTTATCCATGTCATTATTCATCACCATAGGGTATAGGATCGGATATCAGATCCGTACCGACAACAGATAGACAGATCCAAGGCTCTAGTTTCTCTCTCTCCCATAATGCCTTGCTGCCCTCTAACTCTCAGATCTTGTTTACTGCTGTTTAGTACAGATGCGATCCTTGGCTCGTGCATCAGATAAGTGGTTACTTTAAGTCTTTTCTGCTTTAATTGGCTAGCTGGTGGGTTAATAGGTTCATAGGTTGGTACTAGGCTATTGGCCCTAGGGACTATACAAGCCTAGCCATAACAATTCCCTGGATATTTCTTCCCACAATATTTACTTCCCTGGACCCCTGTCTAGCAGGACGACTGACATGATCCCCGGGGTGAATTTCCTATCTCCCATCCAATCATCAGGGTTTCTTTCGAAGAGGGCCAATGAGGCGCTCTGCTTGACATGTATGGGCAGTCTATTCCAGAGTATTGGGAGTTTCTGGGTCAGGAACCTATCAATCCAGCATGTTTTGTTCATTGTGATGACAAGGTTTAGATCCATGGAGCATGTGGCTCTGAGGGATTGGGATTTCTTTAAGTGGAGCATGTCCAACAGCTCAGGGTTTGATATGGCCTTGTATGTTTAGCAGAGATTGCCTCTGAGGAGACGATATGCCACAGAGTATAGCTGGAGTTTTTTTTAGACGGTCAGCATATGGCATCTGCTTTAGGCCTGCGATTCTTTTAGTGAGGTATTTCTGTGGCCTTTCCAGCTGTTGCAGGTGCATACCAAACAGGGCGTTATACTCTATAATGGGTCTAACGAGGGATGAGTACAGTGGGACAATGACCTCCTTTTTTCTGGATGAAAAGCAATTGTTGATGAGGTGTGCCACATAGAAGGATTTTCTGACTGTTGTGGCGATGTGGTTATTGAAGGTGAGACCACTGTCCACCTGTGTCCCTAAGTCTCTCATTACATTTTCGATGTTTAGTGTACTGCCACCTATGTGGTAATTCATGGGTACATGTTTTTTTCCAAAGGGGATAACTATACATTTCTTGGCATTAAGCTTGAGCCAATGGCTCTGGCACCAAGCATCTGTTTCTGTAAGGCCCTTTTGTAGAATATCCACATCATTTGGGGATTCAATAATGGCTCCCAGTTTGCAGTCATCTGCAAACTTTGTTAGCCAGAGTCCCTTAGTGTTGGCCAGTACTTCAGAGAAGTAGATGCCAAACAAGAGTGGTCCCAGAACTGAACCCTGAGGTACTGCACTTGTCACTTGTCTGGAGCTACATTTGGAGTCGGCTACTTTTACAGTCTGGGTTCTGTCAGTAAGCCAGTTGGCAACCCATTGAGTGATGTAGGGATTTATGCCCAGCTTAGTAAGTTTATCTAAGATTCCAGAGTGGGGGATGGTGTCGAAGGCCTTGGCGAGGTCCAGATAGGCTGTGTGGACTGCCTTACCCTCGTCCACAGATCTGGAGACTGATTCAAAGAAGTCACTCAGGTTCAGGAGACAAAATCGGCCCTTTACAGACCCAAACTGGGTGGGGTCCAGTGTTTGAAGGTTGCCATTGTCTTTGTTTACAAGTCCCATAATAATGCGTTCCATGCCCTTGCAGATCAGGCTCGTCAGACTAATGGGACGGTAGTTCCCGGGATCCAAGGTGGATCCCCCCTTGTGGAGTTGGATAACTGTAGCTTTGCGCCACTCAGTGGGCATGAAGCCTGAGGTGAGGCTATGATTAAACATGACACTTAGGTGAGGTGCCCGTTCATTTTGTAGTTCATGTAGTACACAGCCCGGGATGTCATCTGATCCCATGGATGCTGTATTCTTAGCTTTGGAGAGTGCGGTTTCTACCACTGTGTCCGTGATTTCTGGAATTAAGCAATCTTTTGGTATTGACATGGGCCATTTAGGGGGGGGGGGTGAAGATGTTGATCGTGTTTCACTGTTGCAGTCATTACATTTGGGTTATCTGCTTGCAGGTAGCCCTCAGTCGGCCTGATTAACAAAGTCTTGGGTCCTGCGTCAGTTGCTGTCCCTTCTTCCATGACGTCAGGTCATCAGGGGTATAAAACATGCAGCTGATGCCATTACATCAGTCGTTCTTGCCGTGCGGAGCCCGAAGCAGAAGTAGTTCGCAAGTGCCAGTCGGCCGACTCCTAAAATTTTCGTTTTCGAGTTTCAGTACCGAAGTCTTCAGCTAAAGCTAAGTACCCCATTAGGGAAACTTTTTCTTGCCTCCTTACCGATGTCAGTAAAAGTTAATAATTGCATTACTTGTGGAAAGCAAATACCTCATAAAGATTTTCATTCGTACTGTATTCCTTGCCTAGGCCCGGACCACGACGTACCTTGCTGTCGGTTTTGTGCTTTATTTAATCAGCACACTATCCATCGTCGGTATATTTTCGCCTCTAATTATTTCGATTCTCGGTTTAATTATCCAGAAATGCCGTTGGTTAGCCATCCGTCTACCGGGATTCTGAAAAAACGCAAAGATAAAGACAGAGACAGGCCACCGAGGTCCAAAACTGCCGACGATGCTTCTCCTAAGCCAGTCGCCAGTTCTCCGGTACTCAGTGAGGTGCTTTCGCAGCCCCTGATACCCGCTACTTCTGATTCACAGGCCTCTACTGAAACCCATTCAGAGTCCAGTATGCCATGAGATGCTTCAACTATGGAACCCACGGATGTCTCTACTTTGGAGGGGTCCGGAGCCGCTGTGCAGGCACCGGCTTCTGATGGTGTATTCAGGCCTACGGACTTGCATATTAAACCGATGCCTCCTTCTTTACTTCGGCCTAAATCTCAATCCATGCCTAAAAAAATGATGCCCAGGCCACATGCTCAGGCCTCTATGCCTAAAAAAGAAATGATAAGAATGGCTGAAGATCTAATAACTCTAACCCCCCCCCCCCTTCTAAGTGGCGTAGGACTGAACTTGATTATGAATCTTCTGATCAGGATTCTGTTTTTTCTGATTCTTCTGATGATCTGGATTTGCCCTTATCTACTTATGAAGATTCTGATGCAGAGGACTCCATTCCCTCTGCTTCCCCTCCTGAGGATTTCTCTTTTGGGGAAACCTTACGTACTCTAAGGGAGCATTTCCACTGGGAAAGCCAGGATTTTTCTGATTCATAAAAGAGGCTTAGGGATTCCCTTCTCCTACCTCAGCATAGGCCTTTAGCTATTCCTCCTGTACCAGACATTGTTGATGATGCTTTTTCGGAATCTAGTTTGGCCCCTGACCTGCCTCCTGCTCCCAGAAAACCTGACAGGTACTACAGGGTCCCCGAGTCCCACAAGTTCCTTTTCAAAAATCCTATTGCAGATCCAGAGACTGTTTCACAGGGGCCCAAGGGCATTAAGGCTTTTACTGCTAAACATCCTACCCCTTCTGATAGACACTCCAGGGCACTGGATAGATGGGGTAAGAAGGTTTACACTTCTGCAACCTTGGCCATTAGGGCTTTAAACTGCCAGTTTCATATGTTAAACTATCAGCAACATGCTATTGGACTGCTTAAACAGAAAATGATGTTGATTCCTGACTGTGTGGAAAGTAAAGAATTACAGGATTTAATGCATTCTGCTGAACAAGTTGGAAAACATACTTTACAATGTGGTTTTGATTCATTAGAGGCCTCTTGCAGGGCTGCTGTTACTGTGTCTGTGCTCAGAAGGCATGCTTGGCTTAAGGAGCAATCTTTGCCTGATCATGTTAAAGCTAAATTGTTGGCTGCTCCTTTAAATCAGGGCAGCCTGATTGGCAACAAGGCTGAGGAAGTTCTTAAAAAGATGGAAGATAAAGCTAAATCTATGCAAACTGTTAAAGATTTTTTACAAGTTCAACCTCCTAGATTTAGTAGGCACTGGCCCTCTAAGAATTGGTCCATTCCAGCCCCTTCCAGGTCTTCTCAAGCCAAACCCAGACACAGCAAAAACCCCAGGTTTCAGTCCCAGGGGACACACAGAACTAAGCAGTGGGGGTCCTCCACTTTCAAATCTGGGAATAATAAGACTCCCACTATGGTAAACTGTCTCAATGACTTCCTTTTAAAATTTCCAAGCACTTATAAACTGACTGCCCCTTTGGGGGGAAAGATTGCTCATCATGCAAAGAATTGGGAACTCATTACCCAGGACAAATGGGTTTTAAATATAGTGTCCCAGGGATGCAGATTTCACTTCCACACGTTGCCAACACCAAGTGGGTGGCCGGACCTACCCCCAAACCAGTGGACAGAGGCCCAAAAAGAAGTACTTTCTCTCTTAAGCATGGGGGCTATTCAACTGGTACCAGAAGAGGAAAAGGGACAAGGTTTCTACTTGAGACTTTTCCTTGTACCCAAGAAAGACAATTCATGGCGTCCTATCCTGGACCTGTCTACTCTAAACACCTTTTTGGGGATTCCAAAATTCAAGATGCTGACTCTTCACCAATTACTTCCTATGCTAGGCAAAGATGCCTGGTTGGCAACACTAGATTTAAAAGAAGCATACCTGCACATCCCAATCAGGGAATCTTGCAGAAGATACCTACGCTTCAAAGCAGGCTACACGCACTATCAGTTCTCTGCACTGCCCTTTGGCTTATATACTGCACCAAGGGTATTAACAAAGTGCCTAGCTCCAGTTATTGCATTTTGCAGGCAAAGAAATATTCAAATATACCCATACCTGGACGATTGCCTAATTCAGGCAGAAAGTCAAGGCATACTTTTGAATCATCTGGCCTTTGTAAAAAGGATTCTAACTTGTCTGGGGTGCACCATAAGCAAAAAAAAAATCACACCTGGTACTCTGTCAACAAATTATATTCCTGGGAGCAAGCTTGAATACAACTTCTCAGATGACTTACCTCACGCCAGAGAAACAAATTAATTTGACAACCTACTTCAGACAATGGCCACAAAAACCCTTCTGTCTGCAAGACAAATACTGCAAGTCTTGGGGTTCATGGCCAGCTGCATTCTTCTAATTCTGTATGTAAGACTGCATATGAGGAAACTACAGTGGTATCTAAAAAGCCTATGATGTCAACAATCTCAAGACCTAGAAACAATGATTCCTATCATACCTTGCCTACACCTAGAGTTCCTTTGGTGGGCAGAGGCCTGCCACCAAAACAATGGACTGCCTTTCACACCAACCCCTGCCACCCATACCCTAACAACAGATGCATCAGACTATGCATGGGGGGCGCACCTGGCAGGGAAGTGCATTCAGGGCAAATGGAACCCAAGTCAAATGCACCTGTATATCAATCAAAAAGAAATGTTAGCTGTACAGAATGCTCTGACAGCCTTCAAGGACCACATTCTTCCAGAATAACTAATGGTAAAGATGGACAATACCACTGTTATGTGGTAAATAAACAAGCAGGGGGATGCACATTCTTGCCCCCTCTGCAGACTAGCCATGGCATTGTGGAACACAGCCTTGAGCTACCAAGTGTACCTACAAGCTCAATTCCTGCCAGGAAAGCTAAATACACTGGCAGACAGACTAAGCAGAAACCTCATGGTCCCACACGAGTGAAAACTGGAACCAAGGATTTTCATCCTGTTGACAAGTAAATGGGGGAGCCAAGATATAGACCTGTTTGCCTCTCCCCGGAACTACCAGTTGGACAAATGTTGCACAAGGACTCCCACAAACAAGCCTGGAATGTGGATGCTCTGTCCTTCAGTTTGAAAAACCTATCAGTCTATGCCTTTCCCCCGTCTGCCTCTGCTCTCCAAAGTACTACTAAAAATCAAACAGGACAAACCAAGGATGATTTTTATTGCTTTAGACTGGCCATGCCAACACTGGTACCCCCTCCTGCGCAGTGTGTCAAAGTTATCTCCATTGCACCTGCCTCAGACTCCTTCCCTGCTGTCTCAGCAGGAGAACCAGATTCTGCACCCTCAGCTTCTAACACTGAACCTTGCGGCCTGGCTAATTATTTAATCTCTCCTTTACCATCCTTCAGCAAACCTGTGTTGGATAGCATTTTAGATGCAAGGAGGCCTAGTACTAGAAAATCTTATGCTGAAAAATGGAAAAGATTCTGTGCCTGGAACCAATCTCAAGGGATGAGAACAGCCGCTCCCAATTTACCTCAGATTTTACAATACTTAACTGAGATGCTTCACACTGGCCTGTCTTTTTCCTCCATTAAAATCCACACCTCAGCCATTTCAGCTCATTATAACACAGAACCTCCCCTCTTCTCTCATCCACTGCTCAAGCAGTTCCTCTGAGGGGCAAAAAATTTGAGACCACCCAGGAGAGCTCCAACCCCAGCCTGGGGACCTTAACTTTGTCTTGGAGAAACTCACTCTACCTCCTTTCGAGCCAGCTGCTACTGCAGACTTAAAATTTATTTCTTGGAAAACAGCTTTCCTTTTACCAATCACTTCAGCTAGAAGGGTATCTGAATTACAGGCCCTTATGGCAGTGGAGCATTTCATCATCTTTCATATGGACAGGGTGTCCCTCAGAACCAATCCATCCTTCATGCCCAAGATGGTATCCAGTGTGGCTCTTAATCAGTCCATTCATTTGCCAACCTTCTTTCCCAATCCACAAAATAAAGGGGAACGGATACTGCATTCCTTAGATGTGCACAGACAACTTAGATTCTACTTGGACAGGACTAAACCTCAAAGGAAATCTGAACAACTGCTGGTGGCATTTGCTGCAGGGACAGAGGCGAAGGCTATTTCAAAGCAAACCATTTCTAAATGTATAAGCCATTGCATTCATTTCTGCTATAAGCACCATGGAAAACCTATTCCCCAAGGGATCAAACCTCACTTCACCAGGGCTGCATCTACCTCTGCAGCTTTTCTCAGAGGCATCCCTACCAGGGACATCCTAGAAGCTGCTACCTGGAGTTCTGTACATAATTTCACCAAGCATTATCATTTGCTAATTTTCTCTAAATCCAGAGCTGATTTTGCCACTGCAGTCTTGCAGGGCCTTATAGCTGGCCCTAATGCTATCTAAATTCCTCGTCCCAACCATAGCTTTGGGAATCTACCCAAATCTAATGACTGCAAGAGTGAAACATGAAGAACATAGTACAGTTGTGTACACTTACCATAAATGTAGATGTTCGAGTGTATTCACTGTTGCAGTCCTGGTTACCCTCCCTCCAGCCCCCTAACTTCTTTTGGCTATACCTCTACTTTCCTTTAATATGCTTTAAAGCCTTTGTGGTGTATTTGCTTTTTTGTTGTAGGTATATCTTTGTACTTTTATATTTAATTGATTCCCATTAGGGGGGCACCTGACATCTGGGGCAAGAAAACTGATGTAATGGTGTCGGCTGCATGTTTTATACCCCTGACGACCTGACATCAAGGAAGAAGGGACAGCAACCGATGCAGGACCCAAGACTTTGTTAATCAGTCCTACTGAGGGCTACCTGCAAGCAGATAACCCAAATGTAATGACTGCAATAGTGAATACACTCGAACATCTACATTTATGGTAAGTGTACACAACTGTAGTTTATCACTAAATCGATCTGCCAGGATATTGGCAATATCCTTGGGATCAGTATATTTAATGCCGTTCTGTTGTAGTTCAGAGCAGATCTGAGCATTGCCGTTTAGATTCTTGACATAACTATAGAATGCTTTGTGGTTGTCTTTGGAATCTTTGGCAATTTTATTTTCGTAACTAACTTTTGAGGATTTTATGAGGGATTTGAGGATTTTATGATGTTTATCTTGTAGTTTAGT
Source organism: Protopterus annectens (assembly GCF_019279795.1). Lineage (NCBI taxonomy): Eukaryota > Metazoa > Chordata > Ceratodontiformes > Protopteridae > Protopterus > Protopterus annectens. Next base: position 201,138,097 of record NC_056727.1, read on the forward strand.
GATTTCTGCAGTGGTGGTGCTGCGGTAGCACTGTCGCCTCACAGTAAGACTTTGTCCTGTTCCATTCTCAGCTAGAGCGTCTTCTGTGTGGAGACGTGCGTGAATGGGCGTACCTTCGTTGAAGACTGTGCGTCAGGGCCGGCAACTCGGCATGTAAAAATCTACTGCAAATCATTAGCGGACTTGAGTTCCGCTGTGGCGACCCCTAACCGGGAAAAGCCAAAAGACACAACATCTTGTAATTTAGTGATTTAGTGTGAAAGTTACCTCCATCCCTTAAATTTGGTTAGTTTGTAGTTCATTGCTGTTGTGGGTGTTTTGGCACCCTTTTTGTAGTTTAGCCATTAGGGCTTTAATAGATGTCCTTTCCATAGCTGTAGTGTTTTTTTCTTGTCTGTCTGATATCTGATAAGCCCTCAGGTTTTAAAAAGTGCTTCTCATGCGGTATGAAGATGCCCAGTTCCGACTTGCACAAGGAGTACCTGCAGGCTAAATGTGCTGCACTTAACCCTAGGGCCTTGGTGCAGCACCACAACAAACTTCCCCTGAAAGGGATTGATCAGGGGGGACCCTTTGTTTCCCCCTCCAAAGCATCTTGTTCATATGATAAGAGGAAGACACTTTCTTTGCCTACTTTGCCTCCCAGGAAAACCATGGCTTTTGGATCCCTAGGTCCCTGGATCCGATTCTAGCCCTGACCATGTCTGCCCCGAGATTTTTGGATACGAGAGCTGCAGAGTCTTCTGGATGCAAGGCTTACTTGGATCAGAGGCCTTCTGATCTGGCCAAGATTAGGCCAGCATCAGATCCGACCATTTCGTTGAATCTGATTGCTACTTCGGCTCAGCTGTCAGAACCGATAGGCTTGTTGGATTCAATTATCATTGAAGAGGAAGTGTCGCCTTCTACCTCCAGACATGTAGTCCAGTTGGCTCCTGGATCTCAGAGCCAAACTCCTGAGCACCAATGTAGGTCCGTAGGGTCTCCAGCCAAGTGCACTCACTCCTCCTCTTCCTCCAGATCATCTAGGAGCCTCTTACCTTCCAACATGGACAGGATGATGACGAGCTTACTTAAAGCCCAAATAGAGTTCAGGCTTCTGGCTTCCCGGACAATCAAGCCAGGGGGGAGAATTGCCCATTCTAGTTTCTCATTCTCCTCTTCCAGTCCCACTGGTTTTGGAACCTTTGGACCTGGGCTGAGCATTCCTCTTTTCTCGACCCCATCAGGGTCCCTGGCTTGCTTTCTTTCTCCTCCCTGGACCAGAGCAGACCCTGGGCCGGAGTGGCTGATGCCGGCTCCACTGGGGTGGGATCGGTACCTGTTTTTTTAGACCTGTCTCTGCCCCTAGGGGCTTCGGCCCTTGATAGCTCCAGACTGGTATCTTCCGGTGATCAAGGTTTTGTGTCAGGCCCTGTTTTCTCCTCTCTGGGGGACTTTGCTCTCCAAGATGGAGGATGGGACCGCTTCCAGCCCCTCGACCTTTCGGGTGGTAGAGAGGACCTTCTCCAGAACTGGAGTCTTATCTCCTGCCCCTCTTTGTCTATTCTTGCCTTTCTCTTCCTTGGGTGCTGTGGCTTCTCATCCTGTCCATGGTCAGCCCTCCCATTTGAGCCTTCAGGGAGCTACCTCCCTTCGAGGAGGGGTCCCTGTGGTTTCTGAGTCCTCCCCGGAGCCCCCCACAGAGGAGGTACTTCATAAGCAAAAGTGCAAGAGGAGACACTTGGACTCCCCTTCGGAGTCCCTCACTGAGGAGATGGACCTTGATGAAGGAGACTGGTCCCCTAGATCTCTGTCTAATGATGTTTCCTTCAGGGATATCCTTGAGACCTTGAAGCAGAAGGGCGGATTGTTCCCCAACCCCTATCTTTGGAGGAGTCTGT